>NC_045963.1:46696262-46938769 GCF_010909765.2 Amblyraja radiata
GTTCCTCGTGCTGGCGAGAGCAGGAACAGGGAGATACGGGACCTGAACGTGTGGCTGAGGAACTGGTGCACGGGGCAGGGATTTAGATTCTTAGATCACTGGGATCTGTTTTGGGGTAAGGGGGAACTGTACAAAAGGGATGGATTGCATCTTAACAGGTGTGGGACTAGCATTCTGGCAGGCAGGTTTGCCACTGCTACACGGGTGGTTTTAAACTGAATAAGGGGGGTGGGGTGTCGAATGGGCTAGTGGAGGATGGAGTTAAAGGGAAAGGGTTTCTTAAATGTGTGAGCGTAGAGACAGAGGGGTGTAAAATGAGGGTAGAAGCAATAGGTAGCAAGGTGAAAAGTAAAAGTGGCAGGCCGGAAAATCCAGGGCAAAAATCAAAAAGGGCAAACTTTTCAAAAAAATTGTATAAGGGGTAAGAGTGTTGTAAAAACAAGCCTGAAGGCTTTGTGTCTCAATGCAAGGAGCATTCGTAATAAGGTGGATGAGTTGAATGTGCAGATAGCTATTAATGACTATGATATAGTTGGGATCACGGAGACATGGCTCCAGGGTGACCAAGGCTGGGAGCTGAACATCCAGGGATATTCAATATTCAGGAGGGATAGAGAGAAAGGAAAAGGAGGTGGGGTAGCGTTGCTGATTAGAGAGGAGATTAACGCAATGGAAAGGAAGGACATTAGTTTGCAGGATGTGGAATCGTATGGGTAGAGCTGCGAAACACTAAGGGGCAGAAAACGCTGGTGGGTGTTGTGTACAGGCCACCTAACAGTAGTAGTGAAGTTGGAGATGGTATCAAACAGGAAATTAGAAATGCGTGCGACAAAGGCAAAACCGTTATAATGGGTGACTTCAATCTACATATAGATTGGGTGAATCAAATTGGCAGGGGTGCTGAGGAAGAGGATTTTTTGGAATGTATGCGGGATAGTTATCTAAATCAACATGTAGAGGAACCAACGAGAGAGCAGGCTATTTTAGACTGGGTACTGAGTAATGAGGAAGGGTTAGTTAGCAGTCTTGTTGTACGTGCCCCCTTGGGCAAGAGTGACCATAATATGGTTGAGTTCTTCATTAGGATGGAGAGTGACATTGTTAATTCAGAAACAATGGTTCTGAACTTAAAGAAAGGTAACTTTGAGGGTATGAGACGTGAATTGGCCAAGATTGACTGGCAATTAATTCTAAAAGGGTTGACGGTGGATATGCAATGGAAGACATTTAAAGACTGCATGGATGAACTACAAAAATTGTTCATCCCAGTTTGGCAAAAGAATAAATCAGGGAAGGTAGTGCATCCGTGGATAACAAGGGAAATCAGGGATAGTATCAAAGCGAAGGATGATGCGTACAAATTAGCCAGAAAAAGCAGCATACCGGAGGACTGGGAGAAATTCAGAGACCAGCAGAGGAGGACAAAGGGCTTAATTAGGAAAGGAAAAATAGATTATGAAAGAAAACTGGCAGGGAACATAAAAACTGACTGCAAAAGTTTTTATAGATATGTGAAAAGAAAGAGATTAGTTAAAACAAATGTAGGTCCCTTGCAGTCAGAAACGGGTGAGTTGATCATGGGGAACAAGGATATGGCGGACCAATTGAATAACTACTTTGGTTCCGTCTTCACTAAGGAAGACATAAATAATCTGCCGGAAATAGCAGGGGACCGCGGGTCAAAGGAGTTGGAGGAATTGAGTGAAATCCAGGTTAGCCGGGAAGTGGTGTTGGGTAAATTAAATGGATTAAAGGCCGATAAATCCCCAGGGCCAGATAGGCTGCATCCCAGAGTACTTAAGGAAGTAGCTCCAGAAATAGTGGATGCATTAGTAATAATCTTTCAAAACTCTTTAGATTATGGAGTAGTTCCTGAGGATTGGCGGTTAGCAAACGTAACCCCACTTTTTAAGAAGGGAGGGAGAGAGAAAACGGGGAATTACAGACCAGTTAGTCTAACATCGGTAGTGGGGAAACTGCTAGAGTCAGTTATTAAAGATGGGATAGCAGCACATTTGGAAAGTGGTGAAATCATTGGACAAAGTCAGCATGGATTTACAAAAGGTAAATCATGTCTGACGAATCTTATAGAATTTTTCGAGGATGTAACTAGTAGCGTGGATAGGGGAGAACCAGTGGATGTGGTGTATCTGGACTTCCAGAAGGCTTTCGACAAGGTCCCACATAAGAGATTAGTTTACAAACTTAAAGCACACGGCATTGGGGGTTCAGTATTGATGTGGATAGAGAACTGGCTGGCAAACAGGAAGCAAAGAGTAGGAGTAAACGGGTCCTTTTCACAATGGCAGGCAGTGACTAGTGGGGTACCGCAAGGCTCAGTGCTGGGACCCCAGCTATTTACAATATATATTAATGATCTGGATGAGGGAATTGAAGGCAATATCTCCAAGTTTGCGGATGACACTAAGCTGGGGGGCAGTGTTAGCTGTGAGGAGGATGCTAGGAGACTGCAAGGTGACTTGGATAGGCTGGGTGAGTGGGCAAATGTTTGGCAGATGCAGTATAATGTGGATAAATGTGAGGTTATCCATTTTGGTGGCAAAAACAGGAAAGCAGACTATTATCTAAATGGTGGCCGACTAGGAAAAGGGGAGATGCAGCGAGACCTGGGTGTCATGGTACACCAGTCATTGAAAGTGGGCATGCAGGTGCAGCAGGCAGTGAAGAAAGCGAATGGTATGTTAGCTTTCATAGCAAAAGGATTTGAGTATAGGAGCAGGGAGGTTCTACTGCAGTTGTACAGGGTCTTGGTGAGACCACACCTGGAGTATTGCGTACAGTTTTGGTCTCCAAATCTGAGGAAGGACATTATTGCCATAGAGGGAGTGCAGAGAAGGTTCACCAGACTGATTCCTGGGATGTCAGGACTGTCTTATGAAGAAAGACTGGATAGACTTGGTTTATACTCTCTAGAATTTAGGAGATTGAGAGGGGATCTTATAGAAACTTACAAAATTCTTAAGGGGTTGGACAGGCTAGATGCAGGAAGATTGCTCCCGATGTTGGGGAAGTCCAGGACAAGGGGTCACAGCTTAAGGATAAGGGGGAAATCCTTTAAAACCGAGATGAGAAGAACTTTTTTCACACAGAGAGTGGTGAATCTCTGGAATTCTCTGCCACAGAGGGTAGTCGAGGCCAGTTCATTGGCTATATTTAAGAGGGAGTTAGATGTGGCCCTTGTGGCTAAGGGGATCAGAGGGTATGGAGAGAAGGCAGGTACGGGATACTGAGTTGGATGATCAGCCATGATCATATTGAATGGCGGTGCAGGCTCGAAGGGCCGAATGGCCTACTCCTGCACCTAATTTCTATGTTTCTATGTTTCTATGTTTCTATACCCTCTCTACACTAGTCTCATTTGACTGTGTTTGGCCCATCTCTACACCTTTCCTATCCATGTATCTGTCCAAGTGACTTTTAGTTCTAATTTTATTTCAAGGTAGGTGGAGATCTGGATGATCCCTGGTGAGATACAATGTCAGGGCTGTAGATATCGGGGAAAGAGGAACAAGCATTTAACGACTTCAGTGAAATGTCGGTTTTGGTGGTAATTTAGAGATTGTAACAGTGTGATTTGCATTCACCAGAATCTGACAAACGGGAAAGAAGACAATAGGTACACAACAATGCTGGAGAACTCAGCGGGTGCAGCAGCATCTATGGAGCGAAGGAAATAGGCGACGTTCGGGCCGAAAACCCTTCTTCAGACGGGAAGAAGACAATAACCGGATAGTTTTAAGGAAGTGAGTGGAGGAATAAACATCCTTCAGAACAAATGGAATGAGTGAACTGTCTCCTTCATGAATCATTCATCAGATCATTCACGCTCACACAGAGAATAGATAGAACTTCGGTTCAACGTCTTATCCAAAGATGCCAGGTCTGATAGTGCAGCAGTTTTGCACTGAAATGTTGATTGGATTTCATTCTTAAACTGTTGAACTCGGATATCTGAGTTCGATCAGATACTAAAGCACTCTCGATAGATTTGGAACTGACACGGACTGAAGAAAGGTCCCTGCCCGAGATGTTCGCCCGTCCATTTCCCTCCACAGATGCTGCCTGATCCACTGAGATCTCCAGCACTTTGTGTTTTGCAGACATGGTGCTTGGTGTGAGATGCAAAGCAGTTGCTACAGCAAAGCATACCTGTGTCAAAAGCCAGAGCTACCTTCCACCATTGTTGAAAGGGTCGCCAATCTGCCTCTACTCTGCGGACTTCATCCACCATGCTTCAACCAATCCTCCAATCAGGCGTCTTGCTCTCAAACCCTCCTTTATTTTGCCATCTTCTGAAAATAATAATTGACATCGGGCCATTCTCTTTTGGTTCCACATTTCTCTTCATTAGTACTCTGATATTTAATGTCTCCTATCCTGTTGTATGTAAGACAAATGAATGGAATTAAGATATAGCCAGAAAACCAGGCATGATCTAATTGACAGTTTTAATAACCTACTTCTGTTCCCATGATCTTTGAGATTGCAATCTTCAACCAGGAGGATAACTTATTGCAAAATAGTTTATCGTCAATTCTTGTATTTATTCTAGCACAGGAGACCATTTGACCTATTGTAACCATGATGCTCTTTGAAAAAACTTTCCAAATCACTCATGTTTTTCTATGACACCGCCCTGCGACTTTTTAAAAATCATTAACACATCCCTTTTGATTCCCATTTTAAAGTAATGCTTTAATTCTGATTCATATATCTAGCCTTAATAAATATTCATTCATTCTATTCATTCATTCATTCATTCATTCATTCATTCTATCATGAGGAGTTTGAGAGGGTAAATTAGGATTAATTTCCCTGGCTAAGGTGTCAGAACCAAGGGTCACTGTCTTAAATTAGGAGGCCTGCTATTTGCGACTGAGATGAGGAAAAATGTGTTCATGTAGAGTGTTGCATCAAGAATCAAGAGTGTTTAATTGTCATCCTGTACAGACAACATAATAATACAATTCTTACTTGCAGCAGCTTGACATGCTAGTAAATGCAATACACATAGATAGAAAATATAAAATAAAATAAACCCAATAACGTAATAAGTAATATTAAGTAGCCAGAACAGTGCAAAACCTGACTTCCACAGTGCAACCAAAGGTACTGTCCATAGAAGTTCATAGTTGCTGGGTTAGGACAATAGACAATAGATAGACAATAGACAATAGGTGCAGGAGTAGGCCATTTGCCCCCTCGAGCCAGCACCGCCATTCAATGTGATCATGGCTGATCATCCCCAATCAGTACCCCGTTCCTGCCTTCTCCCCATATCCCCTGACTCCACTATTTTTAAGAGCCTATCTAGCTCTCTCTTGAAAGCACCCAGATAACCTGCCTCCACCGCCCTCTGAGCAGAGAATTCCACAGACTCACCACTCTCTGTGAGAAAAAGTGTTAGTGTTAGTGTTGTGCAGTGTTCTAGAGCCTGATGCTTGCTTGGAAAAGCTGTTCTTGAACTTGAGGTCACAGTTTCCAGGCTCCTGTACCTTTTTCCTGATGGTAGCAGTGAGATGAGAGCATGGCCAGGGTGCTGTAGGTCATTTATGACAACTGGCTGCCTGTTTTAAGTCAGCACCCCCTGTAGATCCCTTCAATGGTGAGGATCATAGCGTTGTGCATAAATAGCGACCTTCTATATGAGCCTGATGGGCAGCAGGTCAAGTCTAAAGTAAAGATACTGGTAAAACTGCAGTTCTGTTTGACCTCAATCCTTCTCCTGGCCGCATTCTCTTAATACAATCCCGTCAGGAAAACAAATCAACAATTTGCAATTTGACAAAAACCTCCAACAGAAAACACCTTACTGACAAAAGAGTCAGAAAATTATTGTGTTAGTTTTCAGTATCCATTTGTTAGGACTAAGCAGCCAGGGCTGTTTTGGACTGATCAACTAGTTTCTTCAAGACTTCTTCAACATTCATCAAGATTTTGGCACCTACTACCTCAGTGCCATCTCTTAACTTTCAAAAGCCCTGATTCTCTTAATACCCAAATCTATCAATCTCTGTGTTGAATGAACTGAATGGTGACCCGCCACTGCTCTGTGCGGCAGAGATTATAAAGATTCATCACCTTCTGAATGAAATCCTTCCCCCTCTCAGTACGAATGGCCTATCTGATCCATGATTCTTCTTTCTTAGCCAGGGTAACCTCCTTTCTACACACATATTGTGGAGTTTAGTAAGAGTTTTTAATTTCAATGGATCACCTCTTATTCTTTAAAAGTTCCGGAGGACACCGGCCTATTGTACTCAATTTCTCCTCATTGGCAAACTCGCGATCCCAGGAGCCAGTGTGGAGAATTGATGATGGCTTTTGGCAAATATAGTTTTGTTTGATTATACAAGCACGGAAAATAGGCCTTTGAGTCCACGCCGACAATCATAGCACCCATTCATACTTATTCCATGGAGAAACAACGAACTGCAGATGCCGGCTTTCAAAAAAAGACACAAAGTGCTGGAGAACTCAGATGAAGAATCAGTCTGATGAAGGGTTCCCAACCAAAACGTCACCTATCTATGTTGTCCCGAGATGCTGCCTGACCTGTTGAGTTACTCCAGCCACTCGGTGTCGCACGCGTTCTATTATTTCCAACTTTCTCATCCACTCCCGACACACAAAGGGAATTTTAACAGAGGCAAATTAATCTACAAACTCGTACGTCTTGGGAAACTCCACGGGGTCACAGGTAGAACATGCAAACTCCACACAGACCAGCACCCAGGTCAGGATCGATCCCACATCCCTTGTTGTGGTGAGGCTGTGGCTGTACCAGCTGCACCACTGCACATCTTATCTAAGTACAAACTCTCTGGGTTTGACCTTACCAAGGCTCTATATATTTGCAACATTTCCCTAACTTGTAATGAAGAATATAATGCCCTTAAATATTTGATCTGCTGTTGCCATCTATTCGTGAGTGGCTCAGACATTATTTATCCATAATATTATTGATCAAAGCCTGTAAGTCAGAGTACAGGGGTGCGTTTAATAATCTGATGAATGCCAGAACAACAATCTTGTTTTATTGGGTTGGTTCAACATTGCAACCGAGTTGAAACAGCTCGTCTAGAGTTACAGGCAAATCTTACAGTGGAATATTGTTGGGCCACTGCCATTGTTCCGTGACTCAGCAAGTTTCTGATACAGTGGGAGTTCATACGTTTGGCTGAAACAAGCTTTAAGGTTATGTTATCGTCATCGTCTGGCAGCCTCGCCAGCAGTACGTCTGTCTTTTGAATTGTTTGTTATTTTAATGTGTCTAAATGTATGTTTTAATGTTTCTCGGTATGTCTGATGAGGGGGTTGGGGAATAGGGGGAAACAGCTTTCAGTCACTTACCTCGACGTAGATGCGACTGTTCTCCTTGCCGCATCTTCATCCCCCTCGTGGCCTAACAACTGGTTTGGTGTGGCCTCTCCTGACCGGAGACCGGCCCAGAGCTTCAGCGACAGGCGCGGCGGTCTTACCATGGAATCCTTTGCCGAGGATCGCCAGTGCTGGAGCTCCGCCTGCAGCGGTCTTCGGAGCTTCTAACCGCGGGCGCGGCGTGGCGTGGACTTACCAATACGGAGCCTGGGATCCCTTGCCTGCGGTTGCCAGAAGAAGTGCTCCGACCACTGGCCCGTGGTCTTTAACATCGTGAAGCCGCGGTCTCCGGTAGGAAGTGGCCGATTCGGGAACTCCAAATCGCGGAATGTGTTCTGATCCGTCCCGACGTCGGAGTTTCGATCATCCCCCGACGCGAGGGCTTGTAATCAGGGCCTCCTATAGCGGCGACTGCGGAGGGTTCAAGGCCCCGACCACGTGTGAACAACAAAGGAGGAGATTGACTGAACTTTATCACCTTCCATCACAGTGAGGAATGCTGATTCCACTGTGATGGATGTCATGTTCACCTCTATCGTGCATTGTGTTCTTTTTCCTTGTATGTGCTGTATGTAAGTCAAATTTCACTGTAGCTTAATTGGTGCTTGTGACAATAATGTGAACTTGAACTTGATGTTGCTATGTTTTTTGAGAGAAAAGGGCACCAGTCTGTTGATGTTTGCACACTTACTTTTGCTTCAGTGTCAGCTTTGTAATTTGAGGACTGGATTTGTGCATATTGTGACATGAATAGGACTGTTTATTTATTCACGAGATGTACATAGAAACATAGAAAATAGGGGCAGGAGGAGGGCATTTGGCCCTTCGAGCCAACACCGCCATTCATTGTGATCGTGGCTGATCATCCACATCAGTAACCCGTGCCTGCCTTCCTCCACATATCCCTTGATTGCACTAGCCCCGAGAGCTCTATATAACTCCCTTTTAAATTCATCCAGTGAATTGGCCTCCACTGCCTTCTGTGGCAGAGAATTCCACAAATTCACAACTCTCTGGGTGAAAATGTTTTTTCGCATCTCAGTTTAAATGGCTTCCCTTTACTCTTAGCTGTGGCCCCTGGTTCTGGATTCCTGCAACACTGGGAACATTTTTCCTGCATCTAGCTTGTCCAGTCCTGTTATAATTTTATATGTTTCTATAAGATCCACTCTTATCCTTCTAAAATTCTAGTAAATACAAGCCCAGTCTTTCCAATCTTTCCTCATATGTCAGTCCCGCCATCCCAGGGGATTAACCTTGTGAACCTACGCTGCACTGCCTCAATAGCAAGGATGTCCTTCCTCAAATTAAGTGACCAAAACTGCACACAATACTCCAGATGTGGTCTCACCAGGGCCCTGTACAACTGCAGAGGGGCCTCTTTACTCTGATACTCAAATCCTCTTGTTATGAAGGCAAACATGCCATTAGCTTCTTTACTGCCTGCTGTACCTGCATATTTACTTTCAGTGACTGGTGTACAAGGACACCCAGGTCTCGTTGCATTCCTTTTAAGGGCCTGTCCCACTTGGCCATCACTTGCGCGCCATTTACGCGACCTGGTAGCATGTGGGTAGCGCAGGATGGGCGCATGGAGTGGCATGGAGGAATGTGGAGTTGCATGCGGTATCGCGCAGCGCGCCAGGATTTCGTCCCGTATGAAATCTTCACGTGCCAACGGCCTGTCGTGTAAATGACGCCCAAGTGGGACAGGGTGAAGTTTCGGGTCGAATGGGTGACGTTTCAGGTAGAGACCCTTCTTCAGACTGAAACATCATCCATCCCTTCTCTCCAGAGATGCTGCCGGTCCCGCTGAGTTACTCCTGCATTTTGTGTCTATCTTCAATTTAAACCAGCATCTGCAGTTCCTTCCCACAGATTAATTTGGTCTGCAGTTTGCTACTTTTCATTCACCTCTTTTTTTGAATAGGGGCATTACATCTGCAGTTTTTCCAATTGCTAGCACCACTCAAGAAACTGGAACATTTTAGAAAATCAATATAAATATCATAAACTGGGTAAATATCATAAACTGGGTATTCAAATGACGTCACGCACTCCAGACGGCTGCATGATGACTCGCACGACAGTCACGCGACTGTCACGCGTCAGTCACTACCGGCCTGTCGCGTAAATGGCAGCCAAGTGGGACAGGCCCTTAATCTGACACCATTGAGATAATACTCTGCCTCCTTGTTCTTGCCGCCAGTGGATAACCTCACATTTATCCACATTATACTGCATCTGCCACGCATCTGCCCACTCACTCAACCTGTCCAAGTCACCATGCAACCTCCTAGCATCCTCTTTGCAGTTCACACTGCCACCCAGCTTTATGTCATCTGCAAATGTGCTAGTGTTACTTTTAATCCCATCATCTAAATCATTAATATATATTGTAAATAGTTGCGGCCCCGGCACCGAGTCTTGCGGCACTCCACTCGCCACTGCCTGCCATTTTGACTGGGACCCGTTTATTCCTACTCTTTGTTTGCTGTCTGCCAACCAATTCTCTATCCATGTCAATACCCTACCCCCAATACCATGGCTCTAAATTTGCCCACTAATCTCCTGTGTGGACCTTATCAAAGGCTTTCTGAAAGTCCAGATACACTACATCCACTAGCTCTCCTTCATCCATTTGACTTGTCACATCCTCAAAAAATTCCAAAAGCTTAGTCAAGCAGGATTTCCCCTTCATAAATCTGTTGCTGACTTGGACCATTTTTTTACTGCTATCCAAATGTGCCATTATTACTTCTTTAATAATTGATTCCAGCATCTTCCCCACCATCGATGTCAGGCTAACTGGTCTATAATTCCCTATTTTCTCTCTCGCTCCTTTCTTGAAAAGTGGGATAACATTAGCTACCCTCCAATCCACAGGAACTGGTCCTGAATCTATAGAACGTTGGAAAATGATCACCAATGCGTCCACGATTTCTAGAGCTACCTCCTTGAGTACATTACTGGCAAGACCTTCACGTGCAGGTTAAAGGGGATTAATATAATGTTAAGCATGGACATAGAAACATAGAAAATAGGTGCAGGAGGAGGCCATTCGGCCCTTCGAGCCAGCACCGCCATTCATTGTGATCATGGCTGATCGTCCCCTATCAATAACCCGTGCCTGCCTTCTCCCCATATCCCTTGACTCCACTAGCCCCTAGAGCTCTATCTAACTCTCTCTTAAATCCATCCAGTGACTTGGCCTCCACTGCCCTCTGTGGCAGGGAATTCCATAAATTCACAACTCTCTGGGTGAAAAGTTTTTTCTCACCTCAGTCTTAAATGGCCTCCCCTTTATTCTAAGACTGTGGCCCCTGGTTCTGGACTCGCCCAACATTGGGAACATTTTTCCTGCATCTAGCTTGTCCAGTCCTTTTATAATTTTATATGTTTCTATAAGATCCCCCTCATCCTTCTAAACTCCAGTGAATACAAGCCTAGTCTTTTCAATCTTTCCTCATATGACAGTCCCGCCATCCCAGGGATCAATCTCGTGAACCTACGCTGCACTGCCTCAATCACAAGGATGTCCTTCCTCAAATTAGGAGACCAAAACTGTACACAATACTCCAGATGTGGTCTCACCAGAGCCCTATACAACTGCAGAAGAACCTCTTTACTCCTATACTGAAATCCTCTTGTTATGAAGGCCAACATTCCATTAGCTTTCTTCACTGCCTGCTGTACCTGTAAGCCAACTTTCAGTGACCGGTGTACAAGGACACCCAGGTCTCGCTGCACCTCCCCCTTACCTAACCTAACCCCATTGAGATAATAATCTGCCCCCTTGTTTTTGCCGCCAAAGTGGATAACCTCACATTTATCTATATTATACTGCATCTGCCACGCATCTGCCCACTCACTCAACCTGTCCAGGTCACCCTGCAACCTCCTAACATCCTCTTCACAGTTCACACTGCCACCCAGCTTTGTGTCATCCGCAAACTTGCTAGTGTTGCTCCTAATTCCCTCTTCCAAATCATTAATATATATGGTAAACAGTTGCGGCCCCAACACCGAGCCTTGCGGCACTCCACTCGCCACTGCCTGCCATTCTGAAAAGGACCCGTTCACTCCTACTCTTTGCTTCCTGTCTGCCAACCAATTTTCTATCCATGTCAACACCCTACCCCCAATACCATGTGCTCTAATTTTAGTCACCAGTCTCCCGTGCGGGACCTTATCAAAGGCTTTCTGAAAGTCTAGATACAATACATCCACTGGCAGCCCTTCATCCATTTTACTTGTCACATCCTCAAAAAATTCCAGAAGATTAGTCAAGCATGATTTCCCTTTCATAAATCCATGTTGACTTGGACTAATCCTTTTACTGCTATCCAAATGCCCCATTATTACCTCTTTAATAATTGACTCCAGCATCTTTCCCACCACCGAAGTCAGGCTAACTGGTCTGTAATTCCCCGTTTTCTCTCTCGCTCCTTTCTTGAAAAGTGGGATAACATTAGCTATCCTCCAATCCACAGGAACTGATCCTGAATCTATTGAACATTGGAAAATGATCACCAATGCGTCCACTATTTCTAGAGCCACCTCCCTGAGGACCCTGGGATGCAGACCATCAGGCCCAGGGGATTTATCATCCTTCAGTCCCATTAGCCTACCCAATACTATTTCTCGCCTAATGAAAATTTCTTTCAGTTCCTCTACCCCCTTAGATCCTCTGTCCTCCAGTACATCTGGGAGATTGTTTGTGTCTTCCTTAGTGAAGACAGATCCGAAGTACCTGTTCAACTCTTCTGCCATTTCCTTGTTGCCCATAATAATTTCACCCGTGTCTGCCTTCAAGGGACCCACATTTGACTTTGCTACTCTTTTTCCCTTAACATATCTAAAGAAGCTTTTACTGTCCTTCTTTATATTCCTGGCCAGCTTCCCCTCGTACTTCATCTTTTCAGCCCATATTGCCCGTTTTGTTTCCTTCTGTTGTCCTATGAAAGTTTCCCAATCCTCTGGCTTCCAGCTACTCTTTGCTGTGTTATACATCTTTTCTTTTAGTTTTATTCTATCCCTAACTTCTCTTGTCAGCCACGGTTGCCTCCTACTCCCCTTAGAATCTTTCTTCCTTTTTGGAATGAAATGATCCTGCGTCTTCCGGATTATGCCCAGAAATTCCTGCCATTGCTGTTCCACCGTCATTCCTGCTAGGATCCCTTTCCAGTCTACCTTGGCCAGCTCCCCTCTCATGCCTCCATAGTCCCCTTTGTTCAACTGCATCACTGGCACTTCCGATTTAACTCCTCCTTCCCAAATTACAGATTAAAACTAACCATATTATGATCACTACCTCCAAGCGGTTCCTTTACCTTGAGTTCTCTTATCATATCTGGTTCATTGGACAATACTAAATCCAGAATTGCCTTTGCTCTGGTCGGCCCCATTACAAGCTGCTCTAAGAATCCATCTCGGAGGCATTCTACAAACTCTCTTTCTTGGGGTCCTGAACCAACCTGATTTTCCCAGTCTACCTGCATATTGAAATCCCCCATCACCACAGTGGCATTACCTTTGTTACATGCCAGTTTTAACTCCTGCTGCAACTTACACCCTACATTCAGGCTACTATTTGGGGTCTGTAGATAACACCAATTAGTGTCTTCTTGCCTTTACAATTCCTCAACTCAATCCACAGTGACTCTACCTCGTCAGTCCCTATGTCTTCCCTCGCAAGGGACTGAATTCCATCCCTCACCAGCAGAGCTACCCCCCCCTCCTCTGCCCACCTGCCTGTCCTTTCTATAGGATGTATAACCCTGAATATTAAGTTCCCAGGCCCGATCCTCCTGCAGCCGCGTCTCATTCATATACAATACTTTTAATTCCTTACGCATCTCACCTTTCACATTGATCCCTATTACACTTGGCCATACTCTCCTATCCCTTTGTGAGCTTCCTTTCCCGTTAATTCTGGGGTCATTAACCATCCCTTTACTCTCTTTCCCTTTAACTCCATCCTCGACTATCCCATTTGACACCCCACCCCCCTATTCAGTATAAAACCACCCGTGTAGCAGTGGCAAACCTGCCTGCCAGAATGCTGGTCCCCCACCTGTTAAGATGCAATCCGTCCCTTTTGTACAGTTCCCCCTTACTCCAAAACAGGTCCCAATGATCTAAGAATCTAAATCACTGCCCCAGTTCCTCAGCCACACATTCAGGTCCCGTATCTCCCTGTTCCTGCTCTCGCCAGCACAAGGAACTTGAAGCAAACCGGAGATAACAACCCTGGAGGTCTTGCTTTTCAGCATTTTTCCGAGCTCTCTAAAGTCACGCTGCAGAATATTCATCCCCTTCTTTCCGACATCGTTTGTGCCGACATGCACTAGCACTTCCGGCTGTTCACCTTCACCCTTGAGGATTTTCTGCACTCTGTCCAAGACATCCTGGATCCTGCACCAGGAAGGCAGCACACCATCCTCGAATCCCATCTATTGCCGCAGAAACCCCTGTCCGTACCTCTCACAATGGAGTCTCCAATGTTGTCTGAAGTTGGCCTCTTTGGTTTTGGCTCAACAGCCGCTCAGTGTGATAACGTCTTCTGTCCCGTCAGCTTCTAAGTGGGTCAACCTGTTCACAAGAGGTACAACACACGGGGACGTTTGCATTCCATGTTTCCCTCCCTTTCTCACCGTCACCCACCTTCTCTCTTCCAGAACCTTAGGTGTAACAATCTTACTGTAGGACTTGTTGAGGAACGACTCAGTTTCTCGGAGGAACCGGAGGTTATCCACTTGCTTCTCCAGTTCCCCAACATGGTCCTTCAAGAGCTGTACCTGGATGCACTTCTCACATTTGTAGCGGCCAGAGGCACCAGCAGTGTCCTTGACCTCCCACATACTGCAAGCATCACACTGAATCAGCTGGCTTGACATCGCCTTCTTTCGTCGCTCCCTCGCCAGCGTTTTGTGTAGCCTGCTCTCCTAAGACTCTCGAGCCAAAGACTCACACTTTTCTCACAAAGCCGTTCCCTCACTGCCACTGCCTAAGAGCCGTCTTGCTTACATTGACTGATAAATTGCCTAATTTACCAATTTACAAACCAAATTCCTCAGTTTTAAACTGTTTTTTCCCCCCTCTGACTCACTTCTAACTCTCCTCCCACTCGGGCTAGAGCCAATCAGTGTTTTCTCCTGCTTATCTTTGTTGCTGTTGCTTCAAAATCCACAGGAGCTCTGAGTAAAGTCTGCCTGTGCTTTGCCTCTCCTTTTCGACTGGTTTCCCCCCTCTGACTCACTTCTAACTCTCTTCCCACTCGGGCTAGAGCCTATCAGTGTTTTCTCCTGCTTCTCTTTGTTATGATGGGACTGATGGGACTGAATACTTGGTTCTTTGCTGCATGTCTCTGTGACTCTCCATGAAATTTATTTCCCATTAACTATATATAGTCTAACTCCACCCTCTACCTTTGAAGACACAAAGTGCTGGAGTAATTCAGCAGATCTGGCAGCTTCTCTGGAGAACATGGATTGGAACGGAATACTTTATTGAACACTTTATTATCACATGTGACAAGGCACAGTGAAATTCTTTGCTGCATACCCAATGTACTGTATGGCAGCTATGGCTCTGACAAAGTTACAAAGCACACCGGCTCCCCCTTTTGTTTCCCCCCCCCCCCACCATTGTTCATTGTTCTCCCCCCACCTCCCTCACGGCGGTCCTCCCACGCCGGGTCCTCCATTGTTCTCCATTCACTTCTGGTAACCTTTCTGGTCAGGACCTGTCTGAAGAAGGGTCCAGACCCAAAACATCACCTATCCATATTCTGCAGAGAAGCTGCCTAACCCGTTCAGTTACTCCAACACTTTGTGTGTTTTTTTTGTAACCAGCATCTGCAACTCTTATCTTCTGTACTCTTGAGTTCATTTACTCTGCAAAGGCACTTCTTTGCTCTTTGTATGGCTCCATTTTTTATTTTTATGGACTCCAATGGATATGGAGAAACAAAACTGATAGTAATGTTAAGCTAAATAAAAGATGCGCTCACTCTGAGATGGGACATGACCATTACCAACATTTATTGGGAACACTACGTCGAGGAACTGCTGATGCTAGTTTACAAGAAAAAAATGCTGGAGTAACTCAGTGGGCCTGGCAACATCTCTGGAGAACATGGATAGGTGATGATTCGAGTCAGGACCCTTCTTCAGACTGATTGTGGTGGGGGGAAATAGCTGAAGTAGGGAGGGGCGGGGGGGGGGGGGGGGGGGGGGGCAGGACATAGGTCAGTGAGTGATAGGTGGATACAGGTGAGGGGATTTTGATTAAAATGTGCGTGTGTGAGAGTAAGATAGAAGAATTTAGAGTGTGTTAGAATGAGAGGAGCAGCACTAGGAAAGATGCCTTATACTGCAGAAGTTATAAAATTGTAGTCTAGGTAGGACTGGTGATTGGGTAAGGTGATATATGGTGTGAGGAGACTTGGATGGAACAGAGGCATGAACAGGATGGGCCAAATTGCCTGTTTCTATACTGCACAAACATCTGGTGTATTTAGAGTGGCACTTCTATCTTTAAATGTTAATGGGGAGGCTATTTTTTTAAATTAGGAATGTTGGGATGCTTTTAAACTCGAGTGGTAATCACATTAGGTATAAAAGCATTAGTTCTTATCTCAAGGTTGGCCAAGCTCTGCACTTGATTCATTGCCAAAAATGTGAATATGTCTGTTACTGCTCAAAAAGTGATTTTGGTTTCGATGTATCTTCTCTATTATTAATCAGGGCTGCACAATATGTAGGATGAATATGAATATGAAGATGTATTAAGAACTGAAACATGCGAGAAATACTGCTTTTCGTAGCACAATTTCCAAATCTTAGATTGGTGTGCTAACGTATGATTTTCTCTTGCACAACCTGTTTATAATTTAGCAGTTTGTGAAATAACCTGAACAAAGACTGGCCTGTGGGGTTCTGTGTTTTTCAAATGTTGTTACAGCTTATTCTAGATAACCAAGTAAAATTATCATTAACTTTTGTCAACAGTTCTGCACGACGATTTCAACATCACGCAAGCACAGGAATTTTGTGTCTGATCCAATGGGAAACAAATCAGTTTCTGCCCTGGCTGGTGTTGGGAGAAAACTGGATAAACAAGGTTTTGATAAGGTAAGGTATTCCTTGGAGAACATGTCTGCCAGAGGAGGTAGTCGAGGGAGATACAGTAACAATATTGGGCAGGTACATGGAGAGAAAATGTTTATAGGGATATGGGCCAAAGGCGGGCAAATGAGATTAGCTTAGATCTTGGTCAGCATGGACGAGTTGGACCGAAGGTGTCCTGACCCGAATCATCACATATCCATGTTCTCCAGAGATGTTGCCATATTCCGTACTATATGATTCCATATGTCACGTTGGGTAGAGCAGCAAAGATCAGGGCTCGCTGAAGACGCGTTAGATGAAAGATCACTGGTTTAAAGCATGAACTCTTCTCATAGATGTTGCCTGGTCTGCTGAGAACTTCCAGCATTTTCTGTATACACATGAGAATTTGAGCATCTGACTTTTTCACTTCTGTACTATGTTTAATTCACTTCCATTCTGTGACTGTCACCTTCTTGGTTTTCAGATCGCCATCTTTGCCCCTCCAACCAACAGTTTCAGAGACACAAGGAGGAACTGCAGATGCTGGAAATCTGTGCAAAACACAAAGTGCTGGAGAACTCAAGCGGGTCAGACAGCATCTGTGGAGCGAAGGAACAGACAACGTTTTGGGTCAGGACCCTTCTTCAGACTCTGGTCCCGACTAAAAAAATCTGCCTATTCCCTCCACAGATGCTGCCTGACCCACTGAGTTCCTCCAGCACTTTGTGTTTTACAATTTGCTCAGATCCTCATTCCCCCAAATACCAACCATTCTTTACTTTGCTGGCTGCTGTCTATTGCTGTTGACTTAACCATTTCCTCATCAACTCCTCACAATCTCAGCTAATTGTTCATTTTACTTCGGAGTCACGTGAGTGACTACGTGAAGAACCCGTCCAGCACGCATGCGCGACATGAGCGTTCACGCAGTGCAACAGTGACGTACGGGAGTACAGGTGCTCCCGCTACAACTTAAAAAAGACGGACCGTTAGGTAAGTTTATTCTGAGGTCGTTTTTTCCAAAAAGAAGTTGTTTTGTTTTATCTCACCAGGAATATGAGCAAAACAAGACAAGCCAAGAAGTCCGTCCCCCATTCGACTCCAACGGAGGAGTGTTCCATCAGTGGGGGGCAAGAGGCGGTAGGACCGCAACCCCTGCGGTCCGCCATCCCCGACACCGTGCCGAGCCCAGTCCCGCTAGCGCAGCCTGAGCAGCGGGCTGGATGTAAATCAGCACGGAAGACCAACCGGCCGGTGGTATCCGACTCTTCGGACAGGGACGTCTCACTGCCCGTGCGGGGCAGAGACAGCCGCCTGAGCCGCATGGAGCGGCTCATGGAGCAAATGCTCCAGTGAGACTTGCTTCGGGAGATGGAGCAGTCTCGCCAAGGGAGCTCAGTCACTCCCACCACAGTGCCTCACATCGCACTGGCCATCGCTTCCCCCTCAACCGAGGGCAGCTTTGGCGACCAGGGCTGGGCTGGTCAAGAAGAGGGGTCACTGGCCGAAGATGTCGGGAGTACGCTTGGGGTACAGGACCAGGAAGAGCTGCTGGATGTGGTAGACCGCTACGTGGCAGCTCCACGAGCAGGACGGCCATTATAGCCAAAACTGGCGGCCAGCATTAACTACCTGTCCTTCAAGCCCCTACAAGAGCAGGTAGTTAATGAGGCCCTAGAGCTGTATTCGGCCCCAGAGAATTGCGCCTCACTCAACGTGCCGGCCGTCAATAGCCAAATCTGGGGGCACGTTGGTCCAAACATCCGCAACCAAGAACTCAAACTACAGCGGATCCTCAGGCTCCTGACGTCAGCCATCACTTCCTATGTTTGTTCCGTGGATGGGGTGGAAATGACCACGAATCAGCAGGATACACTGGCACTGCTGTGCAATACCCAATTCGAAATTAACAACCTCCGGAAGGAGATAATAAGACCTACCCTCAACCCGAAATTCGCGGGTTTGTGCAAAACGCCGGCCACAGAGCCAGAAATCCTGCTCTTCAGCAAGGACCTCTCCAAAAAAGTAAAGGACATGGAGAAGGAGTCCAAAACATTTGGCCTCATGAGGGCAGGCCCCCCAAGCGGCAGTACCCCACCGCGTCCACCAGTCGATGTCAACCCTATGGGACTGGTGAAAGCTCGGGGTCCGCACATTACCATCGAAAGCCTTTTTTAGGCCAGGGCCCAGAGCGGACCCCATGGAAAATGCGCCACCCCCAACCAGCAGCAACACATCAGACAGCACATCAGAAAACACATCGTCCGACAAAGAAACAGAAGAAACACCCGTAACCATGGAGGTAGGTGGGTCTGGTTCCTACCAGCATATAAAAAGTGGGGGTTCTATACTAACAGGGGGGAGATTACACCTGTTTGTGCAAGCATGGAGGTCTATCACGAATGACAAATATATACTCAACAGCATTCATGGATACAAAATAGAATTTACTCAAGAAAACATGCCACCAGTTCAGCATACACCCCAAAGGATTTTTTCCCCCTCAGTTAAAGAAAAACGAGAGGGACAAGCTGAACTGGTGAGGCTAATTACAAAGGGTATCATTGAAAAAACCAAACATGAACCCTTGGAATTTGTCTCTAATATATTCACTAAAACTAAAAAAGATGGTGGACGTCGCATCATCATTGACTTAACTTCACTAAATATGTTTGTTAAGTATATACATTTCAAAATGGAAATGTTTGTAACTGCCAAACAACTGATTTCCAAAGGATACTTCATGGCAAGCATCGACCTTAAAGATGCTTACTATTCAGTACCCATTCAAAAGGATCATCGCAAATACCTGAAATTTACCTGGATGGGGCAACAATGGCAGTTTAAAGCGTTGCCTGACGGTTTAACATCAGCCCCAAGATTATTCACCAAGATACTAAAACCAGCCTTGGCAATATTAAGAAAACAAAAACATATTGTCATGGCATATCTTGATGATATCTTAATAGTACGTAAAACCATGGAATTGGCTAAATCAGCTGTGTCAGCTACCAAACAATTGTTTGAAACCTTGGGATTTGTCTCACATCCAGATAAATCTAAGTTGACGCCATCCACAACCATGGACTATCTGGGATTCACAATTAACTCAGTCCACATGTCTGTAACTTTGTCAAAAGACAAAGCAGCAGAATTGGCACAAACATGTAACAATTTAATGGTCAACGATCGACCAACCATTCGACAAGTGGGGAGAGTAATTGGAAAGATGGTAGCAGCATTTCCAGCTACATAATTTGGACCTCTGCACTATCAAAACTTACAAAGAGCGAAAGTGCAGGCATTAAAACGACATGCAGGTCACTTTGACCGAGTCATGAAATTACCCACTGAAGCAATATCAGAACTACAGTGGTGGGTAGAGAACATTTGGCATAGTTCCAGCCCTATCATCATCGTTAACCCTACGTTAATTATTCAAACAGATGTCAGTGCTCAAGGCTGGGGAGCAACTAATTCCATATCCAGCACAGGTGGTAGATGGACTAACCTAGAGTCATCGTTACTACTTACACAGGGCATAAATTATCTGGAAATGTTGGGTGCATTTTATGGATTAAAAGCATATTCAACAAATATGCATCACATGCATGTTCGGTTACAAATAGATAATACCACGGTGGTGGCCTATATTAACCATATGGGCGGCATAAAATCGATATCATGTGACAAATTGGTCAACACAATCTGGCAATGGTGTGTCGACAGACATTTGGCTATCAGCAACTTACCTACCAGGTAAGCTGAATACAGTGGCAGACACCAGGTCAAGCAAATTCCATGATAACACCGAATGGATGTTAAATCCCAAAGTATTTGCTAAAATTACAAAGCAATATGGCATGCCAGATATCGACCTATTTGCATCCAGACTAAATCACCAGGTTCCTATGTATGTCGCTTGGGAACCAGACCCTGAGGCAGCAGCGGTAGATGCGTTCGCGCTGGACTGGGGAAAATTCTTCTTTTATGCATTTCCTCCCTTCTGCCTCATCAGTCGGATACTACGCAAAATACAAATGGACTCTGCTTCAGGTATTTTGATAGTACCCGACTGGCCTACACAGCCATGATTCCCAGTGCTCCTCGACATGGTCGTCGAGACCCCAATGACTCTCCCCAGTAGCCCAGAATTGCTAACTCACCCAGTATCTGGCATAAGCCACCCATGCCATGATAAAATTATTGAGAAGGCCTCTGCTGGGCCTGGGATTGTCAGAAAACAACATCAACACCATGACAGCATCCCACCGTGTATGCACAAGGAAACAATACTTGTCAAGTATCAAGAAGTGGGAATAATACTGTTCGGACACAGGAACCACTTACTCAACTACAACTGTAACCAATGCACTGGAGTTCCTGGCAGGCCTTCACCATAATGAAGGACTCAGCTACAGCGCCATTAATACAACCAGAAGTGCTCTGTCAGCCTATTTAATTCAGGCACCAGGACAACAGGCCATGGAATCCCACCCGCTGGTGATCAAGCTCATGAGAGGGATATTTAACTCCAATCCCCCTAGACCTAGGTATACCCAAATCTGGGATGTCAGTGTGGTCCTGACATACCTTAGGGGATGGTCACCAGCTAGGTCCCCCACCGTGGAACAATTAACTCTGAAGACAGTCATGCTGATGGCACTTGTGTCAGCACAAAGAGTCCAGTCACTTCACCTATTATGATTGGACAACATGGTCGTAACACCAGACCATGTCTCATTTACTATCCAGTGGCTGGTCAAACAGAGCAGGCCAGGAACATCAAACCCAGTCATGGCTTACCAACCAGAACCACGGTTATGTGCCATGACCCACCTACTGAACTATATTGACACAACTAGAATCCCTCGAGGGAGAGAAAAAGTCTTATGGGTCAGCCACAAGAAACCTCATGGTCGAGTGACGAGCCAAACCATTTCAAGATGGCTCAAGCAGGTGCTGAAAGCCGCTGGTATAAATACTAACATGTATAAATCTCACTCCACCAGGGCAGCATCCACGTCGGCGGCTAAGAGAATGGACGTACCAATAGACCACATCCTGGCTACAGCGGGGTGGTCTGGGGAAAGAACGTTTCACACTTTTTATAATAAGCCGTTGGCAGAACCTGCATCATTTGCAGAGAAAATATTAGAATCTGCAAATATATAATTTAGCCCGGGGGAGCAATTTGTTTTTTGTTATTGTTTAATAAACACCATTATTGGTTTTACAAACAGATTCATGGTTGATTACGATAACATACTTCCTCCCTCGAACGACTTCGGCAGTGAGTGAAGTATGAACTGTTACACGGTTTGAAATCACAGAGCTTTAAAGTCTTCACGTAGTCACTCACGTGACTCCGAAGTAAAATAGTAAGATTAAACGAGAACTTACCAGTTTGAAGTTTGATCTGTATTTTATGAGGAGTTACGATGAGGGATTACGTGCCCTCCGCTCCCACCCTCAATAATAGAGATCAACTGGTATCTAAGCTCTCCTTTTCTTTACTATATTTATTTCAATTATTGTGTCTTTCTGGGATTCCACACCGCTGCTTTGAAGTATGTCGCGCATGCGTGCTGGACGGGTTCTTCACGTAATCCCTCATCGTAACTCCTCATAAAATACAGATCAAACTTCAAACTGGTAAGTTCTCGTTTAATCTTACTATCATTACTCATCTTCCACAACCTCTTAAACAATACCTTACTCCCTGTTAACATTTACTTCCCTCTCAGGTGGGACTAGCATAGATGGGGAGCCTTGATCGGCATGGACAAGTTGGGCGGCCAGGCCTGTTTCCGTGCTGTATGAATCAAGAGTTTGCATGGTCAGCAGAAAATATTCAGCATTTTTTGTTTAATATTCCAGATTCTTAGCAACTTTTCCCCCTTAAAAACGGAATTGACGGGAAATTTTCTCTGCTCAAATCATTGATGAACAAATTATTGATTTCTAGACCAAGTGGGACCCGTTGGGAGGTGGCGGGGTGGTGGTGGCCTGCAGCATCACACACACACTAACCACCCGCCCCCCCACACACACACACACCCTAACCCCCCCCCCGATATTATATTAATATTATTAATTAGCTCCTTTTCCCCCATCCCCCGCCCTATCTACTCACGCATAGCCCCCAACTGCACAGGCACGGCTAGAGAGGGAGGGGGAGGGGGTAGAGCGGGTGAGGGGGGGTAGAGAGGGTGGATAGAGGGAGGGGGGAAAGAGAGAGAGAGAGAGAGAGAGAGAGTGAGGGGGATAGAGAGGGAGTGGTGGTAGAGAGGGGGGGGGGCAGAGAGGGGGGGGGGCAAGAGAGTGAGGGGGGGCAGAGGGGGAGGGGGGTAGAGAGGGAGGGGGTAGAGAGGGAGGGGGAGGGGGGTAGAGAGGGAGGGGGGTAGAGAGGGAGGGGGAGGGGGGTAGAGAGGGAGGGGGTAGAGAGGGAGGGGGAGGGGGGTAGAGAGGGAAGGGGTAGAGAGGGAGGGGGAGGGGGGTAGAGAGGGAGGGGGTAGAGAGGGAGGGGGGGGGGTAGAGAGGGAGGGGGTAGAGAGGGAGGGGGTAGAGAGGGAGGGGGAGGGGGGTAGAGAGGGAGAGGGAGGGGGTGGGGGGTAGGGGGGTGCACAGCGTCACAGTGGAGGGCTGGTCCATTAAAGAGAAAACTCCACCACTCACCCAGGGAGGGGGGTAGAGGGTAGAGAGGGAGGGGGAGGGGAGTAGAGAGTGAGGGTACACACAGACACGAAAGCAAAGGGAAGAGCTTTAGTATTATTGATAATTATTTGGAAAATTAGATGCTGGCATATCTCAGTAGTCCATCAAAAGATCGTTGAGAGGTGTCTATTATCACATATTCTTCAGCTGTAAATTCTCCCCCCTCCCATCATTTCTTACTCAAACTATGTAATAAAAGCCATTTTGCAACACCAGTTTAGTTTAGTTTATTGTGACGTGTACCGAGGTACAGTGAAAAGCTTTTGTTGCGTGCTATCCAGTCAGAGGGAAAGACAGAACCAGATTACAATTGAGCCATTTACAGTGTTTAGAGACATAATAAGGGAATAACGTTTAGTGCAAGGTAAAGCCAGTAAAGTCAGATCAAGGATAGTCTGAGGGTCACCAAAGAGGTAGATTGCAGTTAAGCACTACTGTCTGGTTGTGGTAGGATGTTTCAGTTGCTTGATAACAGCTGGGAATGTAGTCATTCTCTGGTTTAACCATTCCCCTGATCTAACAGAAGAACCTTTTATTAAGGAATCGCTTGGGATTAAGGATAAATTGTTTTAGTTCAGGATCTTTCCATTTGTAAGGAGCTGATGAGGCCAACATGAATGTCTTTGCACAGGTGGAACAGGAGGTGCTTGATCGGGTAGGTAGGTGGGTGGGTGGATTGAGTAATTGTGCGCTCCGTCTGCTCTGGGCTACTGAGTATTTCTGTTAATTGATTTTAAGATTAGGATTAAGATTCTCTATGCCATCCCATTATTTCATTTGTGCTATCTCAGATTTTTGCCAGTTCAAGTATTCATCAGTTTCTTGATTCATCTCGTCTTATACTGGCAGAAATGGCCAAACTCTGTAATGTTGAAAAAAAATCTTCATATGTGTTTGTCAGCACACTGACATTTTGTGTTTGGGACTGAATTAAAATTCAGTACTACTACGTACTTATGTAATTGTCCCGTTCCCTTCCTTGTGTCCACATTGATAGTGTGAGTTGCACATTCGATTTGATATCGATCGCACTCATGAATATGTAGGTCTCTTTAATCACTGCATAAACCTTGCATTGTGGACTATAAAATGCCTTACCATGGACCAGGAAGATGGAAAAACATATTTTTACACGTCATAGGGAGTGGAAATAGCCCCTTTGGTCCAACTTGCCCACACCGAACAACATGCCCAAACTACACTAGTTCCACCTCTCTGCTTTTGGCCGTTATCCCTCTATATCTCTCCTATCCATTATACCTGTCTAAATGTATCTTAAATGTTGCGATAGTACCTGGCTCAACTATCTCCCTCCGGCAGCTTGATCCATACACCCACCACCCTTTGTGCTTTGAGAGGCTGATTATGGCGTACATTAAATCCAGCGTACCACTGCAGTTCACCTACCACCACCAACAGTTCCACGGCTGATTCCTTCTCCCTGGCCCTACACGCATCTCTGGAACACCTGGATAAGAACGGCATTTACGTCAGACTCCTATTCATGGACTTAGCTCTGCTTTCAATACCATTGTCCCAACCAATCTCATCTCTAAACTCATGGAAGATGGTCAGCTCTGCCCTCTGCCACTGGATCCTCGAATTATTGACCAAAAGACCAAAATGTGCGAGGTTAGGTGACAAATCATCCTCTACAATAATCCTCAACACTGGTGCCTTGCAAGGATGTGTTCTCAGCCCCCTACTATACTTCTTATATACTCATGACTGCAGCCAAATACCAATCCAATTCAATTTATATGTTTGCAGACATCACCGTAGTGGGCCGAATAACAAATTATAATGAGCTGGAGTACAGGAAGGAGATTGAGGACCTCGTAACCTGGTGCCAAGACAACAATCTCTCTCTCAATGTCAGCAAGACAAAGGAGATTGTGATGGACTTCAGGAAGCAAAGCCCTGGTATACATTGATGGCCCCGAAGTAGAGATGGTCAAAAGCAGAAGTATCGCCATCAATTTGACCTGGAACAGCCTCATCAAAGCAATGGCCATGAAAGCACATCAACGCCTCTACTTTCCTTGAAAAGCTTAG
Organism: Amblyraja radiata; assembly: GCF_010909765.2. Taxonomy (NCBI): domain Eukaryota; kingdom Metazoa; phylum Chordata; class Chondrichthyes; order Rajiformes; family Rajidae; genus Amblyraja; species Amblyraja radiata. Next base: position 46,721,552 of record NC_045963.1, read on the forward strand.
GACGTTCAGCATGTCCCCAACAACCCTTACCAACCTCTACAGATGCTCCGTGGAAAACATTTTATCAGGATGTATCACAACATGGTTTGGGAAGAGATCCATCCAAAACTGCAAGAAATTGCAGAGTTGTGGACGAAGTTGTGGCATCACGCAGACCAACCTCCCTGATGGACTACATCGACACTTAATGCTGCCTCGGCAAGGCCACCAGCATAATCAAGGACTGGTCTCACCCCGGCAACTCCATCTTCTCCCCTCTCCCCTCGGGCAAGAGGTACATAAATTTGAAAACGCATACCTCCAGTTTCAGGGACAGTTTCTTCCCAGCTGTTATCAGACAACTGAACCGTCCTCTCACTTGCTACAATGTCATCTATTTAAGTTTCTAGCAGTCCATGGTGCTTTAGAGACATGGAAAGGGTATAATTAGTGGATCAGAGGTGAAAATACTCTGTTGGTCCAGCAAAATTGGTCATCTGGGTGGCTCTGGAACCAAGGGTTCTGCAAAATGGGTGGTGGACCTGTATTGTGTTCAGTTTTGGTCACATTGATATATAAAGGATGTTATTAGGCGAACAAGAGTGCAGAGAAAATTTATGAGGATGTTGCCAGACTCAAGGGTTGAGCTATAAGCAGAGATTGGGCAGGCAATGACTTTGTTCCTTGGAGTGCAGGAGGCTATGGGGTGATCTTATAGAGGTGTATAAAATCATGAAGAGAATTGATAGGGTGAATGCATAGAGGTAGTGCTACGTAGGGTAGCAAATTCAAGAATCAGATCACTTAGGTTTAAGGTGAGAGGGGAGGGATTTAATAGAAACCTGAGGGGCAACATTTTCACTCAGAGTGATGTGTATATGGAATGAGCAGCCAGTGGAAGTAGTTGACGCAGGTACAATAACAACATTTAAAATACACTTGAACATGGATAGGAAAGGTTTAGAGGGATAAAGGGCAAATGGGACTAGTTTAGATGGTGCATCTTGGTCGCCATGGATCAAGTTGGGCTGATGGGACTTTTTCTATGCTGTATTATTCGATGACACCAGTGTTGAGGATCATGGTAAAAAGATGTGCAATTACTGGAATAAAAGCAGAGCAGGAACCTAATCTCGAACCATGTCCAAGGCAGACGTAAACATTTGATCCAATTAGCACCTTTTACTGACTCCAGATATCTTTTACTTTGAACTACTGGATTGAAGTGTTGATAATACCTCATGTGAGGTTCAAATGACAAATAAATGGTATTGTATTGTATTGTATTGTAATAGCTCGATCTGAGCAATTGGCTGTGCGGTATGATCTGTGACCAGCAGGGGTTGTGCTTGCTTCATGTGCTGTTGTTATGTAGGCATATACTATATTGCTACTGTGGCCATTTCTATATGTCTCACTACTGCCACCTGCTGAAGGGTTGCCACTACAGTATTTGTTCATTTCAGTTCAATTACTTTTCAATTTTTTAATTTTTTGGTTTTATAAATTGACAGAAATGGCTTTTCAGAATCAAAGGAAATAATCAACTCAAGAATGTAAATATTCATGGATAAAGAATATTTTTCTTTAAATGTTATCCTTGACATCACTAAATGTAGTTTTCCCTTCTGAATATGAATTGTATCCAGACCATTTGTTACAATGATTAACCAAGACAATTCAATATTTCAGCAAAGTTAGATTTTTGTGATATTCCTTCCCCAAATGTGTTGCGCAGATACTATCCTATCATCTGTGGGACAAGGATTCATATCCACCCCAAATGGATGGGATGAAGAATTCTTCTGCCTGCAGTTTTAGGAGTTCTAGGACGAATGAGGTCCAATGTTCTCAATCCAGTTACATATCTATCATTCTGTGGTTAGCACGCAACAAAAGCCTCTCACTAGAGACGTGTACTGTACACTGCCTGGGCTCGGGTCACAAAAACTCAACTATAAAGTTTAAAATAAAAACTCATGTAGAATTATTAGTGTATCCCTTGAAAATGGAAGGTTAGGGGTTATTTGAATGTTTTTATATAATATGCAGACTGAGGGCCGGATTCTGTACTGGATCTCTCTAAACTCTCTAAGTGAGCGAACTGTGCATCTGTGATACACTCTACACATGACAATAAACTAAACTGAACTGAAGTTTTTCATATTGATCCAAGCTGGCCTTTGGTGTTTTATTCACTTCATTCCTTGTGTGGCAACTTCTGTCATTCCCCAAATCCTCTGGTTTGTTAAGATGCTGCATTAAAGCAAATTGTAGTTACCCATACATTTAGGAAAAGGTTTAAGAACTTTGACGTTGAGAAGATGCTTCCACTTATTGGAGAGTTCAGTAAGAGATAAGCTGTTACAATAGATGTCCACTAGTTGAGAAAAGAAGATCAACTTGAAATGTTAACTCTGTTTCACTCCTCACTGATGCTGTGATTTATGGGCCTGTCCCACTTAGGCAACTCTTTAGGCGACTGCTAGGGACTAATTTTAATGGAATTCACCTACGACAACACCTATGACAACACCAACGACAACCTACGACAGCAAAAGTTGTCGCCACTGTCGCTGAAAATTTTTCAACATGTTGAAAATTTTGCGGCAGTCTCCTGTAGTCGCCCAAAAAATCGCCTAAGTGGGACAGGCCCATTATCTCCAGCATTTTCTGTTTTAGTTTCGGATTTCCATTATATGCAATTTTGTTTTAACTCAGAGATGCCATGTACACTAAAAATGCCATTATGCTGCAATGAGTTCAGAGATGATCTACGAGGATGTTCCCAGGACTCGAGTGCCTGAGCTATAGGGAAAGGTTAAGCAGACTAGGACTTTATTCCTTGGAGTGCAGGAGTGGCATTATAGAGATGTATAAAATTATGAGGGGAATAAATTGTTAACTTTGGTGGCATTTAAGGAATGGAGTGGGGTTTTGGTGTCAGTTAGTTAGACTATGTTGCAGAGATGATATTAAGCAGCAGTAACTAGATTTGCATATACATTTGACATGGTGGAAACAGGTCAAGGTACTTCATGTTTTAAAGTGGATCTGAGGGGTAAGGTTTGTTTTTAACACAAAGCAAGTTAATATCTGAAGTGCCTGCCAGAGGTGGTGATAGAATGAGTAAAAAAGACCACATTTAAGAGACATTTAGACAGATTCTTAGAAAGGCAAGGCAGAAAAGGAGACGGTTCTAATATGGACAAATGAGATGAGTGCCCGATCTATTCCTCTCATATTTTTAAACACCACTATACGATCACACCTCATCCTCCTTTTCTCCAAGGAATAATCAGTCCCACCCTACTCAACCTCTCCCAATAGCACAGAGGACTGTTGTTGAACAATTTTTTTCCCAAAACAAATTGCTTTTTTAATAGTTCCAATTTAAATTCCCTGTGTGCAGATGGGATCCGAGGGCTTTTGGAATGTTGGACTTCATCGGCCAAGGAACTGAGTATAGAAGTTGGGATGTTATGTTTAAGATGAAAGGGGCATGCGTTTAAGATGAAAGGGAAAGATTTAATCGGAACCTAAGGCACAACTTTCTTGCACAGAGGGTATATAGAGGTTGAACCTGGTACAATAATTTCATTTAAAAGACATTTGGACAGGATCATGGATAAGAAAGGTTCAGAGGGATATGGGCCAAATTCAGGAAAATAGGACTAACATAGATCGGGCATCTTGATTGGTGCGGACGTGTTGGGCCAAAGGGCTTGATTCCTTGCAACTGTGCATGAATATAGTGTGTGAGTGTTAACGATAGATCTCATCAATTGTTATATCATATAAACACAGAACATGTTAGAAACTTAGCAAATTAGGGACTATCTGTGGTGAAAGAAACAGAGTTAACATTTCTAAACTGATGAATGTTGGTTGACCTGAAATGTTCACACTTTCTGCGAATGCTCCCCTACCTGTCGACTCTCCCCAACATTGGTATTTTTTAGGGTAGATCAAAGACATTGTTCTTCAGGTCCAAAGCTGCAGCAGCAAGATTGGAGAGTTGTTCCTCTCAGGATCTTCATCCAATCTTTCTTTTTGTGAATTAGGCACAGTGGAAGGATTTGATGCGTCTTGGCTGAAGTGATTGTGATGCCTGTCACTTACATAACTATTTTTTAACAATTCTTTTTTTCTCATTTGTCATTGAGGAAGCTGTTTTATTGGGGATTAGCTCTATCACAACCCCTGAATGAATACATATGGAAAGTTCCCTGTGCACAGTACATTCCTGTCTGGAAAAGGAGTCAGGGGGTGAATGGAATGCGTTTTATATTCCCTCATATACTGTTTATAAACACAATAGCGTGATCGGCTTAGTTATGGAACTGAAGCAAGGGAGGCATGTACCAACGTTGCTTCCTGAAAGTCACTGTTTTTTTGCTGGAAAGCATGTATAGCATTTTTTAAATGTGCCAGGAAGGCATTCCAGATTTCTGAATGTACTATAGCTTAATGAGTGCCTTTCAGCGAATATGTGTTTTAATTGTATATAAGAAAAGCTCTTATGTTGGAGTAGCACAATTAGTCCCACTTTGCAGATGTTGTACTGATATTCTTTTGCTATTTCAACACACCTTTCTTTCCTCTTGCATGGATGGTTCCCAGAAGTTTAGGACTTGAAAGGACTCCACCATGGTTATTTTGGCCTCTATCACAACCTTCATTTACTAGCACACTGGTGCGATTAATATTAATTTCTGTCAGTTTTTAATGATGATGCTGTTGTATGACAAAGGAATGTCACTGCTGCATAAATACTTGATTTTTGTCTGTCTCTTTTCAATTTCTTACTTGTTTCTGTTTGCACCTTTTACAACATTGGGTTTGAAAATGTAATTTGCATTTTGTTATTGCATTGTATTAGAAAGGCTTGATGAATATTTATTTGGTATTCTGATACAAATGTTCTGATTAATTCCTGATTTAAACTCCCCCATTCCCTGCACTCCACTCCCACGACATCTCACTACCTTCCATGGAAGCCTGCTTTAAACTCCTGCAAGAAGTTCTTTATGCTAAGCTGAGAGAGTAAGTGGAACCTCAGTTTGGAATTGCAACTTGAAAGACAACACCTTGTGCAGTACATTGCTCACTTCGTACAGTGGTAGGGTTGCCAGTGTGGATCTTGCATTCGTTTCTGGAGTGAGACTTGAACCCACATCTTCTGGTTCTAATGTGAGAATGCTCTGGACTGCTCCATTGATAGAATGTTTGTGAAGGATGTTAAGTGCTTTAAGATAGATTTTTCCTTGTGTGGAAGTTAATGGTTTTAAAAATATGCTGTATAGCATGTGGAGTACTGGTGCCAAAAATATAAACAGAAAACCCAGAAAAAGACTTGATTGTGTCGCTCTGGTTTGAATTGCATCCATGGCTGAAAAAAATCTTGACCTCCAAATTTTAGAGCAGCTAATTCTGCGATAGCTACTTTATTTTATGTTTTAAACATTCATGATGAGATGTACACCAAAAAAAAAATGAAGTGAATTGAATGGAATGGATAAGGAATTACCTAAAAGGAACATTTAACTTTAAATTTCAGCTAAGATGGTTAAAATCAAGTCAAGTGTATTCGTCACATACACATACGAGATGTGCAATGAAATGAAAAGTGGCAATGCTCGCGGACTTTGTGCAAAAATACAAACAAACAAACAACCAAACAAACTATAAACACAATCATAAACACACACATATTCTTTTACATATTAAATATTGTGGGCAGAAGGAAAAACGTTCAGTAAAGTTAGTCCCTGGTGAGATAGGAGTTTACAGTCCGAATGGCCTCTGGGAAGAAACTCCTTCTCAACCTCTCCGTTCTCACAGCATGGCAACGGAGGCGTTTGCCTGACCGTAGCAGCTGGAACAGTCCGTTGCAGGGGTGGAAGGGGTCTCCCATGATTTTATTGGCTCTGGAGTTGCACCTCCTGATGTATAGTTCCTACAGGGGGGCGAGTGAAGTTCCCATAGTGCGTTCGGCCGAACGCACTACTCTCTGCAGAGCCTTCTTGTCAGGGAAAATCAGGGAATAAGCTTTTCCCCCAAATAGTGTGCAATTATAAATGAACTGCCCTAACTGGTCAAAAATACACTCAACTGAATATTGAAAAGAAGGCCAATTGTCACAAATAATTACATACTTGGACAATAAAGGTACTCTGGCAATTAAGAAGTAACAAAAATAGAAGACCATACCTAATGGGTTGAATGACTCATTCCAGTTCCTTTGCACAACATTATGTTTGAACATTGTTGTGTAAATACCGCCAGTGTTGAACATTGTTGTGTAAATGCCGCCAGTGTTGAACATTGTACTTTGTCTCAGCATTAACTGGCTTAATTGAAGCCACAATCTGTTGAGGCCTAAGTTCTGGAATTTACTACCCAAACGTTTCCGCATTTACTTTTCCTTCTTTCTTTGCTTAAAATCTTTTACCTTGACCATGTTTATGGATATCTACACTCCCTACATTGATGAGTGCCAAATCTTGTTCTGTAATATGCACAATAAACACACAATATTAAAATGCTGGTGTAAACTGAAATAACCATTCTGAAGTTACTCTATGAATATATTTAAACATCCTTCTATGCCAGAGACTACCTACATTTGTTATGTCTTCAATTTACTTTCAGTGCAGTCAAACAAGACCTATTTCTGCTCTGGGGAATGCCGAGATTTAGCTATTCAGTTCCACCTGGAATGTTGATAGGCTTTGCTCTACTACTCTAAACAGTGGCGGACTGGCCAGGGTGTCAGCTTGTCCGATATCAAGTGGGCCCCTGATGAAGTGGGCCCCCTTTGTCTCCTGGCAATCAATATTTTTAGACCCAGTCCGCCACTGACTCTAAACAAGGACCAACGAGAATTTCTGTGAAGCCTAGAAAATGGCAAAAACTTCTACTACTATGGCATATTTGAATTCTTATCATTCCATTTTGCAATTAATTGACTGGAGGCACAAATGCAGCTAAGGGTGCTGTCTCAAAATAAGACATTTGCCACTCTAGATTTAAATGAGAAGAAACTTGTTTACTGAGAATGTCAATGAGGGTGGCACGGTGGTGCAGCGGTTGAGTTGCTGCTTTAAGGGCCTGTCCCATTTTCACGACCTAATTCATGACCTTTTTTACTCGTGGACAATTTTCATCATGCTAGAAAAACGGCCCGACCTACTTGATGCCACAAGTACCTACGACTAGCATCACGGCCTGCTACGACCTACCTACGACCTCCTACGACCTCGTGACGACCATGCTGCGAATATGTGTCAAGGGCAAACTCGGCAGAGGTCGTGAATTAGGTCGTGAAAGTGGGACAGGCCCTTTACAGCGCCAGAGACCTGTGTTTGATCCTGACTACTGGTGCTGTCTGTATGGAGTATGTACAGTTTGTATGGAGTATGTACGTTCTCCCTGTAACCTGTGTGGGTCTTCCTCCCACATTCCAAAGACGTACAGGTTTGCAGGCTAATTGGCTTAGTAAATTTGTAAATTGTCCCTATTGTGTATAGGATAGTGTTAGTGTGCGAGGATCGCTGGGCGGCGTGGACTCGGTGGGCTGAAGGGCCTGTTTCCGAGCTATATCTCTAAATTAAACTAAAGAAGGTAGTTGATCTTTGAAATTCTCCACTCAAGGTGACTGGATTTTGTTCAAGACAGAGGTGAATAGATTTTTGAATGTTAAGGAAGTCTAGGGGTTGGTAATTAGAGAGGGAAATGATGTTGGGGTAAATGCTAAGATCTGAATTGAGCAGAAACTAACGGCTGAATGGCCTGTCCCTGCTATTTCTTTGATGGTTACGTTATACATTTGCACTGGAGTGCAGCTGTTAGAGGTTATGATGTCAAGAGTATGCCCTTGTGACAGTCAGCACCAACAGCTTGAAGTTAAGTAGTGAAACATCACCAGATATTCCAAATTAATTATGTTTAATATTGAATAACTCTGGAAGGAAACCAACCCATAACTGCACACATTCACCATGTTTTATTCTGCCTTTAGCTGTCAGACTTTCAAATGTACTATGCTCATTAAAAGCTGAAGATGCTGAGTTGAAGGCGAAAATAGCTTTGTTTCTGTTAAGGTTGCAAATTGTTTCAAAATGGAATTAATTCAAAATATATTTTCATGCTGCCATATATTTTAATCTCCTTTTTAATTTTAGAGCTACCAAATATGCTTAATTCTCTGAATTATCCTTAACATATTTTTTGCTCAGTCTCACTGATTATTTGGTTGTACTGTTAAGGAGGTTGCTGCTGGAAGTTAAAGGCAGGGATGTGAGGTTTCCAACTTTTGGCAGAATCCTTGCATTTCTATTGATTAAATCCTGGCTCTCCTTGCCTGCCATTGTAGCCATGGTGAACAACACACTGGGCTGGGTGTGTCTGGCCTGACTGTGCAGGTCCATTTCTGCCTGGCCTTTTGCCAGGCTAGCTGTTTCATTGTAAGCTTGCCAACCATTCCCGGAATCCTGAGAATATTCCCAGGAATATGCATGGAGACTGGTAGGAACACTGTGGAGGATATAGGTGGGAGGAGAAATGGGTGGGGGGGGGATAGGATAAAAGGGAAATCTAGGAAATATCTCACATCGCTCATCTCCTATCCCCGAGTCCCATATTTCTCTTTTATTTCCCTCTTTCTCCCCTGTCCCTTATCAGCCATATGCCTCCCTCCGCTCAATTTCATTCCTCCTCTTCTATCTTTATCTGGCACACCTTTTTCTCCTTTTCGCCTCTCGTCTTTGTTACCTACTTCAATCTTTTGCTACTGAAATCCCCGTCACCTGTATCCAACTTAAGATAGAGACAAAAAGCTGGAGTAACTCAGTGGGTCGAACAGCATCTCTGGAGAAAAAGAATAGGTGACATTTCGGATCGACACCCTTCTTCAGACTATAACTTGTCAACTACAACTTTCACAACAACAACAGCTATAATTATAACTTTGCCCAACCTCCATTTCTCTTTGTTCAAAAGGGAACTGCAGATGCTGGAATATCGAAGGTACACAAAATTGCTGGGGAAACTCAGCGGGTGCAGCAGCATCTATGGAGTGAAGGAAATAGGCGACGTTTCGGGCCGAAACCCTTCTTCAGAAACCCTTCTTCAGAGTCTGAAACGTCGCCTATTTCCTTCGCTCCATAGATGCTGCTGCACCCGCTGAGTTTCCCCAGCAATTTTGTGTACCTCCATTTCTCTTTTCCAGTTTTCTCTCCCTTACTCCATCAGTCTGAAGAAAGGTCCCAACCTGAAACATTGTCTGTCTATTCCCTCCATAGACGCTGACCCAATATGTTCCTCGAGAACTTTATATTTTGTTCATGCAGGGATGAACTGTTGCTGGAATAGCATCCCCCTTCCCATCAGAACTGCCCCCTCCATCGACTCCTTTAAGTAAAAACTTATCTAAACTCCCAAGCCTTTCCTGACGTCCACTGAGCGAGGGCTATATGTATATATGTATGTAGTTTGTTTGTTTATACTATTCTTATAACAAATGTAAAACACTTTGGCCAATGAGAGTTGTTTTTAAATGTGCTATATAAATAAATGTGACTTGACTTGACTTGACTTGGAATGACAGGCCTATGGCATCCAAAACTATCTTCCTTTGTGTGAGGTGTAGGTTTAAACCAGTTTTATCAGAGTCCATTGATGTCAAATGTTGCCTGATGTCAAAGGAGGTCACTCTCACCTCACCTCCAAATTGAGTTATGTTTGAACCAGAGCTGTAATGAGGTTTAGAGCCAAATAGACCCGGTGAAACCCAAACTGAACAGAGTATTAGTGAATACATGCTACTGGATATCATTTCTACCAGATCTACCATTTTGCTGGTGATTGTAAATATGCTGATTAGGTGGAGATTAACTGGATTTCATTTTGTAAGTAACATGTACCTGGACAATTTTCAAAATTATTGCATAGATGCTGGCTGGTGTTGTAATTGTACAGGACCAACTTGAATAGAGGCACAAATAGTTCTGGGGCACAGGTCTTCAGTTCACAGCTGGGCTGCTGACTGCTTCTGGAGCATTTGCTATATCAAGAATCAAGAACCAGTGATCTCAGCCATGCCTCAATACTCCTTGAAGTGAATCAAAATTGGTGTAGACTGGCTTATTTATGGTGGGAATCTCAGGAGAAAGCTGAGATGGAAGTTTTTTCTTTCACACTGGGTTCTATTATTTAGTTTAATTTAGAGATACAGCGTGGAAACAGGCCCTTCGGTCCCACCTAGTCCACACCGACCAGTGATCCCTGCACATTAACACTATCCTACACACACCAGGGAACATTTTTTTAAGACACTTACACCAAGCCAATTAACCCACAAACCTGTACGTCTTTGGAGTGTGGGAGGAAACCAAAGATCTTGGGGAAAACGCACGCAGGTCATGGGGTGAATGAACAAACTCCGTACAGACAACACCCATTGTCAGGATCGAACCCGGGTCTCTGGCGCTGTAAGGCAGCAACTCTACTGCTGCACTATTGTGCCTATTGTTGTGAATGGGATGTACCTGAAGCCACCTCCTCACACCAGCTATTTAATTGTCCACTTCATGTGCTCGGACAGCAGAGTTTCAATCTGATCCATAGTTTGAGAGGCTGCTTAGCTCTTTGTATTGTACTCTGTTGTTGCTTTATAGAATGCTGAGTGGCATCCTCACCAGGCTGACATCTCATTATTTTTAGATATGTCTGGCACTTCTCCCAACAATACCTCCTCACTCGCCATTTAATATAATCATAGATAGACACATAATGATGGACTAAGTCAGCAGGTCAGACCGCATCTCTGGAGAAAAGGAATAGATGACGTTTCGGGTCGAGACCCTTCTTCAGTCCCTTTAGTTCACTGAGGGTTGAATATAGAATATAGAAAACAATTTGTCTGACCTCTCCTTATAGTAAATATCCTTTAACCCAGGTTACATTCTGGTAAACCCCTTCTGTCCCTCTCCAAAGCAGAACTTCATGCTTCAGAACCTCTACAAATGTCACATATTCTGAATCTTTAGTCATTCAGAATGCTAGGATCTAGATGCATCAGCATGTTAATACCACTTTTGCTTTCATTATGTTATAATTATGAATTTGATGTTAACAATTGAATAAGGAATATGACTAAAATTGCAATAGGTTCTTTAAAGTAATTGACACATCTTCATTTTAATATCTTTCGTGGGCATGGAGTAATACTTCAGTCCTCCTTATGAATCTTAAATTCAGCTTTATATTCAGTGAATGTAATATCCTGTTTTTTTCCATCCACCGAAGTTTCTGAAAGCCTGCCAGTCCTTGATGGTCAATACTGAATGTAAAATCAGACTTGCTTTTCTTTAAGGTACCTTGGGGAAGCGTACTCGATTCCAGGAAAAATATTTGGCTCAGCTTCTCCTGGTTGTCCAGCGGGAAGGCGATGTCCTTTGTCAACCAGATCTCATGCTACCACCAATGCCTTCGGAAAATTTGCCGAAGGTAACTCCGGAATAAATTACACTTTAAAAGCAGCATTCCTTTGGTTCACTAGAATTTCTTGCAGTCTTGGAAGGAACTGTTTGCAAACCAGGTTGTGATGCACCTGATAAGATGCTTTGTTCAGCGCATTTCTAGACGTTGGTGAGGGATTTTGGGCACATAACGAACTTCCTAAGTCTTCTAAGGAGGTAGAGGAGTTGGTATGTTTATTTGGCCACAGCTTCCATGTGGTTGGTCCAGGACAAACTGCTGGTGATATTTATTCCTAGTAACTTGAAACATTCGGCCATCTCCACTTTGGTAACATAAATGAGTTTAGGAGACTGAGAAGCATAGTTAAGAAGGAAATCAGGTGGGCCGAAAAGGGGGCAGAGGAGAGCTTTGACAGATAAAATTAAACATTAAACACTGTTTAGTGCCCACTGACAGTGGAGGATGCACAAAATGTAGTGACTGGTGCGCAGTAGATGCTGTTTGGTGAATTGAGTTGAGTTTTGTTTATTGTCACATGTACTGCATCTCCTGTCCAGATGTACTGTAGATGGCTTTAGGTGTGCGGGGGAATTGTGCTGGTTTATTAGTTTATTAGTCATCACAGAAGCTCCTTATACTGAATAGTCCAGGGGTTTATAGGTTTAGTCACCAATAAGCAGACTATGCAACAGGCTGTAAAATTTTAGATGCTGTTAATAGTAGTCTCTGCTTTTCTGATTGTTCACTAATATTTGACTCGTCAGGTGGATAATAATAAAACTCCCAGGTACTTATGCTAACAAGAAACATTCTCAGGAATTGGTGAGTTACCTTCCATTGGGACCTTGGTCAAGATTTCATCAGATAGAATTTATTTTTACACTTTGTGCACATTTACACCTACTAAAGGTGCTGATGCTAATGGTATCGCGGTTTATATCATTTGATGTATTATATGTTTACTTTTGGAGCCAGGGATCATGATATTGCAATTTGCAGACAATGTTATTTATGTAGATTTTCATTTAGAGTTATAGTGTCATATAGTCATACAGCGTGGAAACAGGCCCTTCGGCCCAACTTGTCCCTACTACACTGGTCCCACCTGCCTGCGTTTGGCTCATATCCCTCAAAACCTGTCCTATCCATGCATCCTTGCTCTCCAAGGAATAGAGTCCCAGCCGACTCAACCTCTCCCTATAGCTTAATAATTCTTTAAATTATTGGACATCAGGAATTGATCGTCCCTGCAGCTTTGCATAATATGTGATCGTTGGACAGCAGCCAGAGGCTCTGCACCAGCTCATGATTTTTAAGAGAATTTTATTGCATGCAATACATCTGGAATTTACATTAAGAGACTTTCATTAAACTGAGTACCTTTAAAATCAATAGAAGTAAAGTTTGGGACAAAATGCACTAAGGTAGAGTTTAGAGATCTGATTTTTTAATGTGACTGGGTTTCAGACATTTTTATGACCTTATGGAGTTTTACTAATCTTTACTAATAAAATGTCAGAATAGTTTCAAGAGTCCATAGATCAGGTTATGGGGGGGGGGGGGGGGGGGGGGGGGGGGGGGGGGGAGTGGGTTGGGAGAGAACGGGGCTGAAGAGCATTTCCATTCTTAACAACCGTGGATGGCAATCATGTGAATGTCAAAGACAAAGCTGAATACCATGTTGAGTCGGAGTTTGAAAAATTGAAACCCCAGAATATTGAGCTGCCAGTTGTGTATTTCCCACAACCACATTTCTACAATGGCCACAACACCATAGTCCCAAGCACTGATCCAGCCTCTATATTCTTCTACTTTCGATACAAAACACTTTGCACTGAAGTAAACACACTTCAGCCCATCAGCGTCCCACCATTTCCCTTCACCTCTCCCTGCCTGTCCATCCTTTGAAACTTCCTGGTCCTGACCTCCACCTTCCTAGCACTCCATCCAATATCTGACCAACTGCACTGTAAAATAAGATTAGTATAAATCAGACAGAGGTCAATTAATCTCCAAACCTGCACGTCGTGGACAGTGGTAGGAAACTGGAGCACCCAGGGGAAACCTACACGGCCGCAGGGAGAACTTGCAAGCACCACACAGACAGCATTCGACATCAGGATCAAACCTGGGTTTAGGGATATTTTACGAATTCAACGAGACACAGAAATGGATGTTGTTAATGTTAATATTCAAAACATACCCCTATTTGATGTAATGCGTTCAAACATGAATAGTTTGTTGCTGACTTTAAAAGAAAATTGCTAATTTAATATTTGGCATATAATAGAAAATAGCCAAGAAGCAAGCAGATTCATAATAATAATAATAATCATATTGTACTTTGCAGTGCTAGAGCTTCCCCATATTTTTAATCCCCAAACATGAATTCTGTAGAAAGAAAAAAATTAAATACGAGCTGGGGACTATCGCAACGTTTAAGCAGTCAGACAGGTACATAGAGATAACAGATTTAGAGGGATATGGGCTAAATGCAGGCAAGTGGGACCAGTGTAGATGGGACATGTTGGCTGGTGTGGGTAGGTTAGACTGAAGGGCCTGTTTCCATGCTGTATAACGCTATGACTGAGCGTCTACGTGATCTATTCCTCTCATGATTTTATACACCTCCATAAGATCACCCTTCATCCTCCTGCACTTCAAGGAATCGAGTCCGAGCCTGCTCAACCTCTCCCTTTTGTTCAGGCCCTCATGTCCTGGCAACATCCTTGTAAATCTTCTCTGCATCCTTTCCATCTTTCCTATAACATGGTGCCCAAAACTGAACACAATACTCTAAATGCGGCCTTGCCAACATCTTATATAACTGCAACATTATCTCCCAACTTTTATACTCACTACTCTGACTGTTGATGATATCGTATTCAGTTCCGGGCACCATGTTATTTTACCATGTTATTCCATCAATTTATCAAATCGGCCCACCTGCCCAATCGATCAAGATCCTGCTGCAATTTCTGGCAACCATCTTCATTATCTACAATACCATCCACTTTTGTATTATTTGAAAACTTGCTAATCATGCCATGTATGTTCTCATCCATATCATCGATATAGATGACAAACAGCCATGGGCCCAGCACTGAACCCTGAGGCACACCACTAGTTACAGGCCTCCATTTTGATAAGCAGCCTTCCACCATCACCCTCTGCTTCCTTCCATGAAGCCAATTTTCTATCCATTCAGCTATCTCTTCTTGGATCCCATGGATCTAACCTTCCAGAGCAGCGTACCATGCGCAACCTTGTCGAATGCCTCACTGGAAATCCATGTATACAACGTCTACAGCTCTGCCTTCATCTACCTATTTGGTCACAACCTCAAAATACTCAAATCAAAATTTGTGAGTGATGACCTCCCTTGTACAAAACCGTGTTGACTATCCCTAATCAGCCCATGTCCATCTTCCGACAATCTTGTTTATCCTGTTGGAATAATACTTTCAAACAGAGATACTTAAAATTGATAGTCGAAGTCACACACTATGGAAACAATTCTTTCGGCCCAACTTGCCCATGCGGACCAAGATGTCCCATATACACTCGGCCCACCTGTCTGTGTTTGGCCTATATCCCTCTAAACCTTCCCTATCCATATAGTTGTCCAAACATTTTTTAAATATTATAATACCTGCCTCAGCTACCTCCTCTGGCAGCTCGTTCCATATTCCCAAAACCCTCTGGGGAAAATATTGCCCCTCAGTTTCCTATTAAATTTTATCCACTCAGCTTAAACCTATGTCCTCGAGTTCATGATTTCCCTACTCTTGATTTCACTACCCTCTCTATTCCCCTCATGATATCATACACTGCTATATGATCACACCTCATCCTCCTACTCACCAATGAATAAAGTCCTAGCCTGCCCACCCTCTCCCTATAGCTCATGCTTCAAGTCCTAGCAACATCCTAGAATATCTTCACTGCACTCTTTCCAGCTTAACAACATCTTTCCTATTGTAGGGTGACCAAAAATGAACATAAGCCTTCCAAATGTGGCATCTCCATCATCTTGTATACCTGTAACATATCGTCCCAACGTCTATACTCAGTACCTGATTGATGAAAGGCAATGTGCTGAAAGCCTTCTTGACCACCCTTTCAAGGAACTATGTACTTGTACTTTAAATCCCTCTGCACGACAACACTCCCAAAGCCCTGCCATTCACTGTCAAGGTCCTTTGCTGGTTTGGCTTCCCAAAATACAACAGCTCATTATTACCTGCACTAAACTCCTTTAATCATTCCTCAGCCCACTTGTCCAACTAATCAAGATCCTGTCGTAATTTTTGATAACCACCTTCACTATCTACGATACCACTCACTTTAGTGTCATCTGCAAACTTACTAATCATGTTTGCACATTCTCATCCAAATCGTTGGTATAAACCACAAACAGCAATGGGCCCAGCACCAATCCCTGAGACACACCACTCGTCACAGGCTTCCAGTCTTGAAAAATAACCTTGCACCATCAGCCTCTGATTCTTTCCACGAAACCAATTTTCTATCCAGTCAGCTAGCTCTCCCTTGAGCCTCTGCGATTTAACCTTCCAGAGTCACCTACTAGGCAAAACCTTATCAAATGGTAAATGGTAGGGAATTGAAGAATGCAGGTGAACAGAGGGATCTGGGAATAACTGTGCACAGTTCCCTGAAAGTGGAATCTCATGTAGATAGGGTGGTAAAGAAAGCTTTTGGTGTGCTGGCCTTTATAAATCAGAGCATTGAGTATAGAAGTTGGGATGTAATGTTAAAATTGTACAAGGCATTGGTGAGGCCAATTCTGGAGTATGGGGTACAATTTTGGTCGCCTAATTATAGGAAGGATGTCAACAAAATAGAGAGAGTACAGAGGAGATTTACTAGAATGTTGCCTGGGTTTCAGCAACTAAGTTACAGAGAAAGGTTGAACAAGTTAGGGCTTTATTCTTTGGAGCGCAGAAGGTTAAGGGGGGACTTGATAGAGGTTTTTAAAATGATGAGAGGGATAGACAGAGTTGACGTGGATAAGCTTTTCCCACAGAGAGTAGGGAAGATTCAAACAAGGGGACATGACTTGAGAATTAAGGGACAGAAGTTTAGCGGTAACATGAGGGGGAACTTCTTTACTCAGAGAGTGGTGGCTGTGTGGAATGAGCTTCCAGGGAAGGTGGTGGGGGCAGGTTCGTTTTTATCATTTAAAAATAAATTGGATAGTTATATGGACGGGAAAGGAATGGAGGGTTATGGTCTGAGCGCAGGTATATGGGACTAGGGGAGGATACGTGTTCGGCACGGACTAGAAGGGTCGAGATGGCCTGTTTCCGTGCTGTAATTGTTATATGGTTATATGGTTATATGGTCTTGCTGAGTCCATATGGACAAGGTCTATGGCTTTGTCCTCATCAACCTTTTCGCTTATTTCTTCAAAAATGTTATGCTCCGCAATTTATTAATGGTTTACGTGTATATAAAATGTCTGAATTTTAGCTTTAAGGTTATCAAACTAGAGACACAAGGCAGTTGGAGATGAAAATATTGGTATGCAGAGCTCATGTTAGTGATGTGATCCGGCCCTGCAGGGATTTGGCTAACCGATCTGGCAGGTCACAGACATTTAGATAACCTTTGTTCTTTATTTTTCCTTCTGACATGACTTATTTACATCTGTGTTTTGGGCCATATGGAGGAACATGTGTTACAAAATACAATTAAATACAAATTGCCTTTATTGTCATTCAAACAGACAGAGGTTTGAACAAAATTTAGTTCCATTCAGTCATAACAATAAAATAAACAAAACATCACACACAATTAGCACAGTTCCACACAAACATCCATCACAGTGAATCTCCAAACACCTCCTCACTGTGATGGAAGGCAAAAGTCTTATCTCTTCCCTTTTCTTTATTCTTCTCCCGTGTCGAGGCGATCGAGTATCCTGATGTTAAAGTGGGCGTTGTTAAGTCCCGCGGCTGATTAAGCCGCACCGGGCGATGTAAGGCCCTGCAACAGGCCAATTCAAACCCCTCGATTCGGGGCTGTGGAGGTTGCCGTTGCGGGAGCTCTCGGAAATCGGTCTCCCACCAGGGACCTGCGAGCTCCCGATTTTACCTTCCACAGGGCCTGCGGCCGAGGCTCCGCAAGGTAAGGCCTCCGAGGCTCCGCAGTCGGGTCGCCGCCGCTTTGACACCACAGTCTCCGCGCCAGCCAACTCCGCGAGGTAAGGCCGAGGCTCCATGATGTTAGGCCCCAGCAAACGGAGACACGACAAGGAAAAGGTCGCGTCTCCGTTAAAGGAAGAGATTAAAAAGGTAAAAGTTTCCCCCACCCCGCCCCCCACACAGCCCCCCACACATATACACAACTATAAATAAAAACCGAAAACATACTCCAACAAGACGGAAAAAAAAGAAAAAAAGACAGATGGACTGCAGGTGAGCCGCAGCCACAAGGAGCCGCCACACCGTGTAATGTAGTAGTTCACCGATCAGATAATACTATTTGTTCGTAGACAAATGCTGGAGAAACTCAGCGGGTGAGGCAGCATCTATGGAACGAAGGAAATAGGTGACGTTTCGGGTCGAGACCCTTCTTCAGATTGATGTGGGGGTGGTGGGGCGCCAAGAAGAAAGGAAGAGGCTGAGACAGTGGGCTGAGGGAGAGCTGGGAAGAGGAGGGGAAATAAGGAGAAAGCAGGGACTACCTGAAATTGGAGACGTCAATGTTCAAACTACCCAAGCGAAATATGAGGTGCTGCTCCTCCAATTTACGGTGGGCCTCAGTCTGGCCATGGAGGAGGCCCAGGACAGAAAGGTCGGATTCGGAATGGGAGGAGGAGTTGAAGTGCTGAGCCACCGGGAGATTAGGTTGGGTATTGCGAACCAAGCGGAGGTGTTGGGCGAAGCAATCGCCAAACCTACGCTTGGTCTCACCGTTGTAGAGCAGCTGACACCTTCAGCAGTGGATGCAATAGATGGAGGTTGGAGGAGGTGCAGGTGAACCTCTGCCGCACCTGGAAAGACTGCTTGGGTCCTTGAATGGAACCAAGGGGGAAGGTAAAGCGACAAGTGTAGCATTTCCTGCGGTTGCAAGGGAAAGTGCCAGGAGAGGGGGTGGTTTGGGTGGGAAGGGATAAATTGACCAGGGAGTTACGGAGCGTGCGGTCTCTGCGGAAAGCCGAAGGTGGAGGAGATGGGAAGATGTGGCCAGTGGTGGGATCCCGTTGGAGGTGGCGAAAATGTCGGAGGTTTATTTGTTGTATGTGACGGCTGGTGGGGTGGAAGGTGAGGACAAGGGGGACTCTGCCCTTGTTATGAGTGGGGGGAATGGGGAGTGGGAACAGAGTTACAGGGTATAGAGGAGACCCTGGTGAGAGCTTCATCTATAGTAGAAGAGGGGAACCCCCGTTCCCTGAAGAATGAGGACATCTCCGATAGTTTGCATTACTTTAGATTGCACTATGGTCTTTGCTGCATTCTGCTGTTTTGTATTTGTTATTCTCTTGATTGTTGTATGTATTTTTATCAGGTATCCGACCAATTCTATGAACTTCAAGCGAACAAGGAATTTTATTGCTCTCTGGTGTATATGACAATAACCTCGCCCGAATCTAACCATTGGTTTCAGGTTTGCCTCAAAACATGGCTATTTAAGAAAAAGGTTACCTGGCCTCATGCTTTCTGCATTAGGATGGAGAGTGACACAGTTAATTCAGAGACTAGGCTTCTGAACTTAAAGACACGAGACTTTGAAGGTATGAGACACACATTGGCTCGTATAGACTGGCAAATTATACTTAAAGGGTTGACGGTGGACATTCAATGGCAAAGATTTAAAGACCACATGGATGAACTCCAAAAAATTGTTCATCCCTGTCTGGCGAAAAAATAAAACAGGGAAGGCCGCTCAACCGTGACTATTGAGGGAAATCTAGGATAGTGTTAAGTCCAAGGAAGAGGTATATAAATTGGCCAGAGGAAGCAACAAACTGGAGGACTGGGGGAAATTTAGAACTCAGAGGAAGACAAAGGGGTTAATTAAAAGGGGGGGGGGGGGAAGCTTGTGGGGAATATAAAAACTGACTCTAAAAGCTTCTTCAGATATGTAAAAAGGAAAAGATTAGTGAAGACAAATGTAGGTCCCTTACAATCAGAGACAGGCGAATTTATAATGGGAAACAAGGAAATGGTGGAACAGTTAAACAAGTACTTTTGTTCTGTCTTCACTAAGGAAGACAAACAATCTCCCAGAAATATTAGGGGACTGAGGATCTACTGGAAGGGAGGAACTGAAGGGAATCCACATTTGTCAGGAAATAGTGTTGGGTAAACTGTTGGGACTGAAGGCAGATAAATCCCCAGGGCTTGATGGTCTGCATCCTAGAGTACTCAAGGAGGTGGCCCTAGAAATTGTGGATGCATTGGTGATCATTTTTCAATGTTCTCTCGACTCTGGATCAGTTCCGGTGGACTGGAGGGTAGCCAATGTAACTCCACTTTTTAAGAAAGGAGGAAGAGAGAAAAAGGGGAATTATAGACCAGTTAGCCTTACATCGGTAGTGGGGAAGATGCTGGAGTTGATTATTAAAGAAGTTATAGCAGCACATTTGGAAAGCAGTGACAGGATTGGTCAGTCAGCATGGATTTATGAAGGGGAAATCATGCTTGACTAATCTTCTGGAAGTTTTTGAGGATGTAACAAGTAGAATGGATCAGGGAGAGCCAGTGGATGTGGTGTATCTGGACTTTCAAAAAGCCTTTGACAAGGTCCCACAAGGGATTAGTGTGCAAAATTAGAGCACATGGTGTTGGGGGTAGGGTATTGACATGGATAGAGAACTGGTTGGCAGACAGGAAGCAAAGTGTAGGAATTATCAGGTCCTTTTCAGAATGGCAGGCAGTGACTAGTGGGATGCCACAAGGCTCAGTGATGGGACCCCAGTTATTTACAATATATATTAACGATTTAGATGAGGGAATTAACTGTTAGATCTCCATGTTTGTGGATGACACGAAGCTGGGTGGCAGTATGAGCTGCGAGGGGGATGCTATCAGTCTGCAGGGTGACTTGGATAGGTTGGGTGAGTGGGCAGATGCATGGCAGATGCAGTATAATGTGGATAAATGTGAGGTTATCCACTTTGTTGGCAAGAACAGGAAGGCAGATTATTATCTGAATGGTGTCAGATTAGGAAAAGGGGAGGTGCAACGAGACTTGGGTGTGCTTGTACATCAGTCACTGAAAGTAAGCATTCAGGTACAGCAGACAGTGAAGAATGCTAATGGCATGTTAGCCTTCATTACGAGAGGATTTGAGTTTAGGAGCTGTACAGAGCCCTGGTGAGAGCGCACCTGGAGTATTGTGTGCAATTTTGGGCTCCTAATTTGAGGAAGGACATTATTGCTATTGAGGTAGTACAGCGTAGGTTCACCAGGTTAATTCCCGGGGTGGTGGGACTGGCATATTATGAAAGAATGGGTCAACTGGGCTTCTATTCACTGGAATTTAGATGAGAGGGGATTTTATAGAAACATAAAATTCTTAAAGGATTGGACGGGCTAGATGCAAGAAAAATTTCCCGATGTTGGGCGAGTCCAGAACCACTCAGAGTTGTGAATCTGTGAAATTCTCTGCCACAGAAGGCAGTGCAGGCCAATTCACTGGATGTTTTCAAGGGAGAGTTAGATTTAGCTCTGAGGTCTAAACGAATCAAGGGATATGGGGAAAAAGTAGGAACGGGTACTGATTTTAGATGATCAGCCATGATCATATTGAATGGCACTGCTGGCTCGAAGGACCGAATGGCCTACTCCTGCACTTATTTTTGCTATGTTTTCTTTGTTTTCAACCTAGGTGGTAAAAGAGTTTCATGGCATCTGGCTTTTTTTAATCATTTATTTTATTTTCATTATTAACATTTATTTTCAATTTAATTTTGATTGGACCAATTTGGGATTTTGATGTATTCTGTCCTAATCTCTTTCTAGGCTCTCTTAAAGTGGAGAATTCGTCCTGATATGATTCCTTAAGGAGTAATAAACTTCTGTAATTCGACTGTTGCCATGTAGTTTGTTTTGGCAATCAAGGTGTGCACCTTGTGATTACCGGTCACGTTTCCATTTTGAAAGTCGTGAAATCATGAGAAAGTGTAGCACATGTCTACTCTGTTATTCCCACCACCATTGTCCCCTTAAAGCTTTTGCTTTCTTCAAGAGCTGTAACCTCACTATCAGCAGAGAAAAATAGCTGGTGAAGCTGGTGAACTTCAGCCCCATTCTTTCAGAGCTGAACATACAAGCCAAATTCTTAAATTACTGAATTCTGCTTTTTTTGGAGCAAATGTTTCAGCTGAGAGTGAACACTTAACAAGAATACCACATACATCATAATATGGTATGGCCCTTATGGAAATCAGGGGGCCTGACAGGTTATATAGCACGCAAACTTGTCATTTTATCTACAAAATAATTTCTTGCTACTGGCAGCACAGTATTCTTCATAGCTTAACTTAACCACCAGCATTGTATGCCTCTCGTTGACTACTTGTTGCAGCACAATGCCTTGCTGTGTCCCTTTCTATCATTTCCTGTTCTCAGTAAATGCAGACATCAAAAAGCTTTCAAGTATTTTCCAAGCAACATATTTGAGATCGTTTTCAATTGAAAAAAAGATTGAAACTATCTACCCTATCTCTGCCTTGCATAATTTTATATACTGCTGTCAGGTTCCCATTCTAGGGATACCCGAGTGTTTCTCCATTTATTGTCCAGGCCATAAGGAATCTTCAGACAAGTGGAAAGGTAGCGGCATCTTATTATTGGTCAATACATTATGGTGCGCTGATGAGTGGTCGTAGCTCAATTCTGCTCCCCTGAACTGTTACAGTGGCTTGCAAAAGTATTCATACCCCTTGAACTTTTCCACATTTTGTCACGTTACAACCACAAATGTAAATGTATTTTATTAGGATTTTATGTGATAGACCAACACAAAGTGGCGCATAATTGTGAAGTGGAAGGAAAATGATACACGGTTTTCAAATTTTTTTACAAATAAAAAACTGAAAAGTGTGGCGTGCAAAAGTATTCAGCCCCCTTTACTCTGATACCCCTAAATAAAATCCAGTGCAACCAATTGCCTTCAGAAGTCACCTAATTAGTAAATAGAGTCCACTTGTGTGTAATCTAATCTCAGTATAAATACAGCTGTTCTGTGAAGGCCTCAGAGGTTTGTTAGAGAACATTAGTGAACAAACAGCATCATGAAGCCCAAGGAACACACCAGACAGGTCAGGGATAAAGTTGTGGGGAAGTTTAAAGCAGGGTTAGGTTATAAAAAAATATCCCAAGCTTTGAACATCTCACGGTGCACTGTTTAATCCATCATCCGAAAATGGAAAGAGTATGGCACAACTGCAAACCTACCAAGACATGGCCGTCCACCTAAACTGACAGGCCGGGCAAGGAGAGCATTGATCAGAGAAGCAGCCAAGAGGCCCATGGTAACTCTGGAGGAGCTGCAGAGATCCACAGCTCAGGTGGGAGAATCTGTCCACAGGCCAACTATTAGTCGTGCACTCCACAAATCAGGCCTTTATGGCAGAGTGGCAAGAAGAAAGCCATTGTTGAAAAAAAGCCATAAGAAGTCCCGTTTGCAGTTTGCCACAAGCCATGTGGGGGACACAGCAAACATGTGGAGGAAGGTACTCTGGTCAGATGAGACTAAAATTGAAGTTTTTGGCCTAAATGCAAAACGCTATGTGTGGCGGAAAACTAACACTGCACATCACCCTGAACACACCATCCCCACTGTGAAACATGGTGGTGGCAGCATCATGCTGTGGGGATGCTTTTCTTCAGCAGGGACAGGGAAGCTGGTCAGAGTTGATGGGAGGATGGATGGAGCCAAATACAGGGCAATCTTGGAAGAAAACCTGTTAGAGTCTGCAAAAGACTTGAGACTGGGGCGGAGGTTCACCTTCCAGCAGGACAACGACCCTAAACATACAGCCAGAGATACAATGGAATGGTTTAGATCAAAGCATATTCATGTGTTAGAATGGCCCAGTCAAAGTCCAGACCTAAATCCAATTGAGAATCTCTGGCAAGACTTGAAAATTGCTGTTCACAGACGCTCTCCATCCTATCTGACTGACCTTGAGCTATTTTGCAAAGAAGAATGGGCAAAAATGTCAGTCTCTAGATGTGCAAAGCTGGTAGAGACATACCCCAAAAGACTTGCAGCTGTAATTGCAGCGAAAGGTGGTTCTACAAAGTATTGACTCAGGGGGGCTGAATACTTTTGCACGCCACACTTTTCAGTTTTTTATTTGTAAAAAAATTTGAAAACCATGTATCATTTTCCTTCCACTTCACAATTATGCACCACTTTGTGTTGGTCTATCACATAAAATCCCAATAAAATACATTTACGTTTGTGGTTGTAACGTGACAAAATGTGGAAAAGTTCAAGGGGTATGAAAACTTTTGGAAGCCACTGTATATCTATGTATAAAATGCCATCCATTTTATCTACGTTGGAAATTCACCTCAACCATCTAATTGGTGGTCTACATATTCAAACATCCATAATACAGGATACTTTTCAGCAAGTTCTTTTCCACAGTTTCCTTTAATCTTATTTTTGATCTGGCGAGCATGCATATGAAAAAGTTTTATTTATAGAGACAGAATCATACGATGTTGAAACAGACCCTTTGCCCAAAACCCTCTAAACCTCTCCTACCCATGCACCTGACCGAATGTTTCTTCAACGTTGTGATAGTACCTTCCTCAACAACTTCCTCTGGCAGCTTGTTCCAGACACCTACCACCCTTTGTTTAAAAACTTTGCCCCACCAGATCCTTTAACTCCATTAACCATTCCTCAGCCCACCAACCACTGCAAAAACATGCAAAAGATTAGCAAGATCCGGCTGCAATTTTTGACAACCATCTTTGCAATCTAAAATGCATTTAGTGTCATCTGAAAGCTTACGAAGCATGCCGTGTACATTCTCATCCAAATCATTTATATAGTTGACAAACAGCAATGGGCCCAGCACCAAACTCTGGGGCACACCACTAGCCGGCCTCCAGTCTGAAAAACAAACTTCCACCACCACCCTGTGCTTCCTTCCATGAAGATAATCCTCTATCCAGTTGGCTAGTTCTCCTTGCTTCCCATGCGGTCTAACCTTCCATGTAAGATCTAACCATCTAATCATGCGGAACTGTATCAAATGCCTTGCTGTAGTCCATCTAGACAACATTTATTGCTTTGTCCACATCAACCATTTTTGGTTACTTCTTCAAAAATAGTCGATCAGATTTGTAAGACACGAGCTACCACATACATAGCCATGCTGCCTATCTCTAATCAGCACCTGTCCATCTAAATGCATCTATATCTAGGCGCAACTTTGCTGAAGATTGGGTGCTGCATGTAGGTTTCTTATCATAATGCATAAAGTCCCAGCGCATCAGCCCTGATCCATTTTATGTTCCTCAGTTAAATGTGCATCAAATTTTCATCTGCAGTAAGAAAATTGATGCAATATATTGATCCTTTTTTACAATTACAGATTAAACAGACAATCAGACATTCTTATACCGTTAATTAGTTTAATTTAGTTTAGTTTAGAGATACAGCATGGAAACAGGCTCTTCGCCTCACCCTGTCCAGGCCAACCATCGATCACCCGTTCATACCAGTTCTATATTATCCCACTTTCACACCTACTCCATACACACAAGGGGGACAATTTACAGACGACAATTAACCTACTAACCTGAATGTCTAGGATGTGGGAGGAAACCCACACAGTCAGGGAGAACATGCAAACTCCACCCAGACAGCATCCCATCTCAGGATCGAACCCAGGTCCCTGGCGCTGTGAGGTGGCAGCTCTACCAGCCTGGAAAGATGCCAACACCAACAACGGAGAGGTCATCACAGATCCCACAGTGAAACCACTGGGTTTTGACCTCCATCACAAGCAATGGCTATCCCTGAACAGAATCCGCACCCTCCATGCAAGAACAGCCCATCACCTGCATAAGTGGGCAATGACAGACAGCCCTGCTTGCGACTGCGGACATCCAGACCAGACCATCCCACACATCGTGAATGACTGCGCACTGAGGCTTTTCCCTGGTGGCATCAAAGCCATCCACCCAGTAACTGATGCTCTCCTGGCCTGGATGTCTACCCTTGATATACAACTTTAGGCTGTGCACGCCATACACAAGAAAAAGAAGAAAAAGGAGAAGAAGACCAGCTGTCCTGCCCCTATCTGCCATGGTGCTGAGAATAACACTTACGTGGCAAATCTCAGTAAATGTATTGTTCAGTGTGCTTGATGTGAAGTATCCTTCAGGAATGCCAGGGAGCAGGTCAATTTAATGGTCATTTGGCCCATTCCTGAGCTGCTTCCTGGGCAACTCTGGATCATTGCAGTTGATGTCTGGCTGCCACTTGAAGCAATTATTACTGCATTAATGTTTGTCAGATTTGTCGGTAGCATTTGACGTACTGTGGCAGTTCTGTCATAGAAACATAGAAATATAGAAACATAGAAAATAGGTGCAGGAGGAGGCCATTTGGCTCTTCGAGCCAGCATCACCATTCATTGTGATCATGGCTGATCATCCACAATCATTAACCCGTGCCTGCCTTCTCCCCATATCCCTTGATTCCGCTAACTCTCTAGAGCTCGTTCTAACTCTCTTATAAATCCATCCACTGACTTGGCCTCCACTGCCCTCTGTGGCAGGGAATTCCATAAATTCAAAACTCCCTGGGTGAAAATGTTTTTTCACACATCAGTCTCAAATGACCTCCCCTTTAATCTAAGACTGGTCCCTGGTTCTGGACTCGCCCAACATTGGGAACATTTTTCCTGCATCTAGCTTGTCCAATCCTTTTATAATTTTATATGTTTCTATAAGATCCCCCTCATCCTTCTAAACTCCAGTGAATACAAGCCTAGTATTTTCAATCTTTCCTCATATGACAGTCCCGCCATCCCAGGGATCAATCTCGTGAACCTGCGCTGCACTGTCTCAATCACAAGAATGTCCTTCCTCAAATTAGGAAACCAAAACTGTACACAATACTCCAGATGTGGTCTCACCAGAGAACTGCAGAAGAACCTCTTTACTCCTATACTGAAATCCTCTTGTTATGAAGGCCAACATTCCATTAGCTTTCTTCAATGCCTGCTGTACCTGTGGGCCAACTTTCAGTGACCGGTGTACAAGGACGCCCAGGTCTCGCTGCATCTCCCCATAACCTAACCTAACCCCATTGAGATAATAATCTGCCCCCTTGTTTTTGCCACCAAAGTGGATAACCTCACATTTATCTATATTATACTGCATCTGCCACACATCTGCCCACTCACTCAACCTGTGCAGGTCACCCTGCAACCTCCTAACATCCTCTTCACAGTTCTCACTGCCATCCAGCTTTGTGTCATCTGCAAACTTGCTAGTGTTGCTCCTAATTCCCTCTTCCAAATCATTAATATATATGGTAAACAGTTGCGGCACTCCACTAGCCATTGCCTGCCATTCTGAAAAGAACCCGTTCACGCCTACTCTTTGCTTCCGGTCTGCCAACCAATTTTCTATCCCTACCCCCAATACCATGTGCTCTAATTTTAGTCACCAGTCTCCGGTCAAAGGCTTATCAAAGGCTTTCGGAAAGTCTAGATACACTACATCCACTGGCTCCCCTTCAGCAATTTTACTTATCACATCCTCAAAAAATTCCAGAAGATTAGTCAAGCATGATTTCCCTTTCATAAATCCATGTTGACTTGGACTAATCCTTTTACTGCTATCCAAATGCCCCATTATTATCCTCTTTGCAGTTCACACTGCCACCCAGCTTTATGTCATCTGCAAATGTGCTAGTGTTACTTTTAATCCCATTATCTAAATCATTAATATATATTGTAATTAGTTGCGGCCCCGGCACCGAGTCTTGCGGCACCCCACTCGCCACTGCCTGCCATTTTGACTGGGACCCGTTTATTCCTACTCTTTGTTTGCTGTCTGCCAACCAATTCTCTATCCATGTCAATACCCTACCCCCAATACCATGTGCTCTAAATTTGCCCACTATTCTCCTGTGTGGACCTTATCAAAGGCTTTCTGAAAGTCCAGATACACTACATCCACTAGCTCTCCTTCATCCATTTGACTTGTCACATCCTCAAAAAATTCCAAAAGCTTAGTCAAGCAGGATTTCCCTTCATAAATCTGTGCTGACTTGGACCAATTTTTTACTGCTATCCAAATGCGCCATTATTACTTCTTTAATAATTGATTCCAGCATCGTCCCCACCATCGATGTCAGGCTAACTGGTCTATAATTCCCTATTTTCTCTCTCGCTCCTTTCTTGAAAAGTGGGATAACATTAGCTACCCTCCAATCCACAGGAACTGGTCCCGAGTCTATAGAACGTTGGAAAATGATCACCAATGCGTCCACGATTTCTAGAGCTGCCTCCTTGAGTACATTACTGGCAAAACCTTCATGTGCAGGTTAAAGGGGATTAATATAATGTTAAGCATGGACATAGAAACATAGAAAATAGGTGCAGGAGGAGGCCATTCGGCCCTTTGAGCCAGCACCGCCCATGATCATTGTGATCATGGCTGATCGTCCCCTATCAATAACCCGTGCCTGCCTTCTCCCCATATCCCTTGACTTCACTAGCCCCTAGAGCTCTATCTAACTCTCTCTTAAATCCATCCAGTGATTTGGCCTCCACTGCCCTCTGTGGCAGGGAATTCCATAAATTCACAACTCTCTGGGTGAAAACTTTTTTTTTCACCTCAGTCTTAAATGACCTCCCCTTTATTCTATGACTGTGGCTCCTGGTTCTGGACTCACCCAACATTGGGAACATTTTTCCTGCATCTAGCTCGTCCAGTCCTTTTATAAGTTTCTATAAGACACCCCCTCATCCTTCTAAACTACAGTGAATATAAGCCTAGTCTTTTCAATCTTTCCTCATATGACAGTCCCGCCATCCCAGGGATCAATCTTGTGAGCCTCCGCTGCACTGCCTCAATCATAAGGATGTCCTTCCTCAAATTAGGAGACCAAAACTGTACACAATACTCCAGATGTGGTCTCACCAGAGCCCTATACAACTGCAGAAGAACCTCTTTACTCCTATACTGAAATCCTTTTGTTATGAAGGCCAACATTCCATTAGCTTTCTTCACTGCTTGCTGTACCTGTAAGCCAACTTTCAGTGACCGGTGTACAAGGACACCCAGGCCTCGCTGCACCTCCCCCTTACCTAACCTAACCCCATTGAGATAATAATCTGCCCCCTTGTTTTTGCCGCCAAAGTGGATAACCTCACATTTATCTATATTATACTGCATCTGCCACGCATCTGCCCACTCACTCAACCTGTCCAGGTCACCCTGCAACCTCCTAACATCCTCTTCACAGTTCACACTGCCACTCAGCTTTGTGTCATCTGCAAACTTGCTAGTGTTGCTCCTAATTCCCTCTTCCAAATCATTAATATATATGGTAAACAGTTGCGGCCCCAACACCGAGCCTTGCGGCACTCCACTCGCCACTGCCTGCCATTCTGAAAAGGGCCCGTTCACTCCTACTCTTTGCTTCCTGTCTGCCAACCAATTTTCTATCCATGTCAACACCCTACCCCCAATACCATGTGCTCTAATTTTAGTCACCAGTCTCCCGTGCGGGACCTTATCAAAGGCTTTCTGAAAGTCTAGGTACATTACATCCACTGGCACCCCTTCATCCATTTTACTTGTCACATCCTCAAAAAATTCCAGAAGATTAGTCAAGCATGATTTCCCTTTCATAAATCCATGTTGACTTGGACTAATCCTTTTACTGCTATCCAAATGCCCCATTATTAGCTCTTTAATAATTGACTCCAGCATCTTTCCCACCACCGAAGTCAGGCTAACTGATCTGTAATTCCCCGTTTTCTCTCTCGCTCCTTTCTAATAACATTAGCTATCCTCCAATCCACAGGAACTGATCCTGAATCTATTGAACATTGGAAAATGATCACCAATGCACCCACTATTTCTAGAGCCACCTCCCCGAGGACCCTGGGATGCAGACCATCAGGCCCAGGGGATTTATCATCCTTCAGTCCCATTAGCCAATACTATTTCTCGCCTAATGAAAATTTCTTTCAGTTCCTCTACCCCCTTAGATCCTCTGTCCTCCAGTACATCTGGGAGATTGTGTCTTCCTTACTGAAGACAGATCTGAAGTACCTATTCAACTCTTCTGCCATTTCTTTGTTGCCCATAATAATTTCACCCGTGTCTGCCTTCAAGGGACCCACATTTGACTTTGCTACTCTTTTTCCCTTAACATATCTAAAGAAGCTTTTACTGTCCTTCTTTATATTCCTGGCCAGCTTCCCTTCATACTTCATCTTTTCAGCCCGTATTGCCCGTTTTGTTTCCTTCTGTTGTTCTATGAAAGTTTCCCAATCCTCTGGTTTCCGGCTACTCTTTGCTGTGTTATACATCTTTTCTTTTAGTTTTATTCTATCCTTAACTTCTCTTGTCAGCCACGGTTGCCTACTACTCCCCTTAGATTCTTTCTTCCTTTTTGGAATGAAATGATCCTGCATCTTCCGGACTGGATAGACTCGGCTTGTACTCGCTAGAATTTAGAAGATTGAGGGGGGTTCTTATAGAAACTTACAAAATTCTTAAGGGTTTGGACAGACTAGATGCAGGAAGATTGTTCCCGATGTTGGGGAAGTCCAGGACAAGGGGTCACAGTTTAATTATCAAGGGGAAATCCTTTAGGACCGAGATGAGAAAAACATTTTTCACACAGAGAGTGGTGAATCTCTGGAACTCTCTGCCACAGAAGGTAGTTGAGGCCAGTTCATTGGCTATATTTAAGAGGGAGTTAGATGTGGCCCTTGTGGCTAAAGGGATCGGGGGGTATGGAGAGAAGGCAGGTACGGGATACTGAGTTGGATGATCAGCCATGATCATATTGAATGGCGGCGCAGGCTCGAAGGGCCAAATGGCCTACTCCTGCACCTATTTTCTATGTTTCTATTATGCCCAGAAAGTTCTGCCATTGCTGTTCCTCCGTCATTCCTGCTAGGATCCCTTTCCAGTCTATCTTGGCCAGCTCCCTTCTCATGCCTTCATAATCCCATTTGTTCAATTGCATCACTGACACTTCCAATTTAACGTTCTCCTTCTCAAATTGCAGATTAAAACTAATCATATTATGATCACTATCTCCAAGCGGTTCCTTTACCTCAAGTTCTCTTATCATATCTGGTTCATTGGACAACACTAAATCCAGAATTGCCTTTTCTCTGGTCGGCTCCATTACAAGCTGCTCTGAGAATCCATCTCGGAGGCATTCTACAAACTCTCTTTCTTGCGGTCCTGAACCAACCTGATTTTCCCAGTCTACCTGCATATTGAAATCCCCCATCACCGCAGTGGCATTACCTTTGTTGCATGCCACTTTTAACTCCTGCTGCAACTTACACCCTACATCCGGGCTACTATTTGGGGGTCTGTAGATAACACCAATTAGTGTCTTCTTGCCTTTACAATTCCTCAACTCAATCCACAGTGACTCTACCTCGTCAGTCCCTATGTCTTCCTTCACAAGGGACTGAATTCCATCCCTCACCAGCAGAGCTACCCCCCCTCCTCTGTCCACCTGCCTGTCCTTTCTATAGGATGTATAACCCTGAATATTAAGTTCCCAGGCCCGATCCTCCTGCAGCCACGTCTCAGTAATCCCCACAATGTCATATCTACCAACCTCTAACTGAGCCTCAAGCTCATCTACATTACTTCTTATACTTCGCGCATTCATGTACAATACTTTTTATTCTTTACGCATCTCACCTTTCACATCGATCCCTATTACACTTGGCCATACTCTCCTATCCCTTTGTGAGCTTCCTTTCCTGTTAATTCTTGGTCTTTCCCCCCTTATTCAGTTTAAAACCACCCGTGTAGCAGTGGCAAACCTGCCTGCCAGAATGTTGGTCCCCCACCTGTTAAGATGACATCCGTCCCTTTTGTACAGTTCCCCCTTACTCCAAAATAGATCACAGTGATCTAAGAATCTAAATCTCTGCTCCCTGCACCAGTTCCTCAGCCACACATTCAGGTCCCGTATCTCCCTGTTCCTGCTCTCGCCAGCATGAGGAACTGGAAGCAAACCGGAGATAACAACCCTGGAGGTCCTGCTTTTCAGCATTTTTCCGAGCTCTTTAAAGTCACACTGCAGAATATTCATCCCCTTCTTTCCGACATCGTTTGTGCCGACATGCACCACCACTTCCGGCTGTTCACCTTCGCCCTTGAGGATTTTCTGCACTCTGTCCGTGACATCCTGGATCCTGGCACCAGGAAGGCAGAACACCATCCTCGAATCCCGTCTGTTGCCGCAGAAATCCCTGTCCGTACCTCTCACAATGGAGTCTCCCACTGCAATGGCGTTGCCTGACGTTGGCCTATTTGGTTTTGGCTCAACAGCCCTTTTTGCTTCGCAAGCCAGTCCACCGCTCAGTGTGGGATTTCATAGCAAAAGGATTTGAGTATAGGAGCAGGGAGGTTCTACTGCAGTTGTACAGGGTCTTGGTGAGACCACACCTGGAGTATTGCTGCAGTTTTGGTCTCCAAATCTGAGGAAGGACATTATTGCCATAGAGGGAGTGCAGAGAAGGTTCACCAGACTGATTCCTGGGATGTCAGGACTGTCTTATGAAGAAAGACTGGATAGACTTGGTTTATACTCTCTAGAATGTAGGAGATTGAGAGGGGATCTTATAGAAACTTATAAAATTCTTAAGGGGTTGGACAGGCTAGATGCAGGAAGATTGCTCCCGATGTTGGGGAAGTCCAGGACAAGGGGTCACGGCTTAAGGATAAGGGGGAAATCCTTTAAAACCGAGATGAGAAGAACTTTTTTCACACAGAGAGTGGTGAATCTCTGGAACTCCCTGCCACAGAGGGTAGTCGAGGCCAGTTCATTGGCTATATTTAAGAGGGAGTTAGATGTGGCCCTTGTGGCTAAGGGGATCAGAGGGTATGGAGAGAAGGCAGGTACGGGATACTGATTTGGATGATCAGCCATGATCATATTGAATGGCGGTGCAGGCTCGAAGGGCCGAATGGCCTACTCCTGCACCTAATTTCTATGTTTCTATGTTTCTATGTGTGATAACGTCTTCTGTCCCGACAGCTTCTAAGTGGGTCAACCTGTTCACAAGAGGTACAACACCCGGGGACATTTGCATTCCATGCTTCCCTCCCTTTCTCACTGTCTCCCACCTTCTCTCTTCCAGTACCTTAGGTGTAACAATCTTACTGTAGGACTTGTCGAGGAACGACTCAGTTTCTCGGATGAACCTGATGTCATCCACTTGCTTCTCCAGTTCCCCAACACGGTCCTTCAGGAGCTCTACCTGGATGCACTTCTCACATTTGTAGCAGCCAGACGCACCAGCAGTGTCCTTGACCTCCCGCATACTGCAAGCATCACACTGAATCAGCTTGCCTGACATCTCCTTCTTTCATCTCTCCCTCTCTAGCGTTTTGCGTAGCCTGTTCTCCTCAGCCTCCTCGCCGAAGACTCTCGAGCCAAAGACTCGCACTTTTCTCTCAGGACACTTCCCTCACAAGGCCGCTCCCTGAAAGCCGTCCTGCTTATATTGACTGATAAATTGCTTAATTTACCAATTTATAAACCAAATTCCTCAGTTTTAAACTGTTTTCCCCTCTGACTCACTTCTAACTCTCCTCCTAGAGCCAATCAGTGCTTTCTCCTGCTTCTCTTTGTTGCTGGTCCTATGACAGTTGTGGAGTTGGATGACACCAGGTGCAGCAGTGACCACACCAGCACTCTCAGTAGAGTGAACTCATGCGATATATTTTATTTACAGTGGTAAGAAAGTCCACGACCAGTAGGGGGCACTGTCCCATGCCATCGGAGCCCATGTGCAAAGACACAGGCAATCTCAGGCTTGCCCCAGCAGTTCACCCTTGCCTGGAGTAAGGCTGTGGCAGTCTCAAGTTTCTTCTTAGCAGCTCAGCTTTGGGCATGAAGAGGGAGAAGGGGGGGAGGGTGTGTGCATGTATGTGATTTGTGCCTTTCCTTTCGTTATTTGTAGAGGCTCTGCCATCTGTGTCCCTGTCCCTGTCGCGACCACACTGGTGGTCTCTGTTTTGTCCCAGTTGCTCAGTCTACCTCACCCTCCCTAGAATGCCTGGGTTTTATATGTAGAAGGCTGACAAGGTTCAAGTGCCCAACCAATATCAGCAAATGGACCCAGCTGTTACCAAGGATGCTGGGAATTGACCTGGCCTGTCAGCTAGTGATAGGGATCAGAACGACATCCAACGAAGAGGGTGCTGTCTCATGGTATATAAAATCATGCAGGTGGCATAGACATGATGGATAACCACAGTCTTTTTCCCAGACTAGGGTACTCTAAAACCAGAGGGAATAGGTTTCAGGTGAGAGGAACCAGAGGACAAATTGGCTTCATGGAAACAAAGAAACATAGAAAATAGGTGCAGGAGTAGGCCATTCAGCCCTTCGAGCCTGCACCGCCATTCAATATGATCATGGCTGATCATCCAACTCAGTATCCTGTACCTGCCTTCTCTCCATACCCCCTGATACCTTTAGCCACAAGGGCCACATCTAACTCCCTCTTAAATATAGCCAATGAACTGGCCTCAACTACCTTCTGTGGCAGAGAATTCCAGAGATTCACCACTCTCTGTGTGAAAAATGTTTTTCTCATCTCGGTCCTAAAAGATTTCCCCCTTATCCTTAAACTGACCCCTTGTTCTGACTTCCCCAACATCGGGAACAATCTTCCTGCATCTAGCCTGTTCAATCCCTTAAGAATTTTGTAAGTTTCTATAAGATCCCCCCTCAATCTTCTAAATTCTAGCGAGTACAAGCCGAGTCTATCCAGTCTTTCTTCATATGAAAGTCCTGACATCCCAGGAATCAGTCTGGTGAACCTTCTCTGCACTCCCTCTATGGCAAGAAGGAAGCAGAGGGTGATGGTGGAAGGTTGCTTCTCGGACTGGAGGCCTGTGACTAGTGGTGTGCCTCAGGGTTCGGTGCTGGGCCCGTTACTGTTTGTCATCTTCATTAATGATTTGGATGAGAACATACAGGGCAAGAGTAGCATGTTTGCTGATGATACAAAAGTGTGTGGTTTAGCAGATAGTGAAGATGGTGGTGAAAGCTTGCAGCAGGATCTGGATCGATTGGCCAGGTGGACGGAGGAATAGTTGATGGAATTTAATACAGAGAAGTGTGAGAAGTTGCATTTTGGGAAATTTAACTAGGGCAAGACCTACACATTGAATGGTAGGCCTCTGGGGAGTGTTATAGAGCAGAGAGATCTAGGAGTACAGGTGCATGGTTCCTTGGTCGAGTCGCAGGTAGATAAGGTGGTCAAAAAGGCTTTTGGCACATTGGCCTTCATCAGTCAGAATATTGAGTATAGAAGTTGGGCGGTCATGTTGCAGTTGTATAAGACATTGGTGAGACCGCATTTAGAGTACTGTATTAAGTTCTGGGCACCATGTTATAAGAAAGATATTGTCAAGCTTAAAAGGGTTCAGAGACGACTTATGAGGATGTTGCCAGGACTAGAGGGTCTGAGCTGTCAGGAGAGGTTGAGTAGGCTGGGTCTCTATTCCTTGTAGTGCAGGAGGATGAGGGGTGATCTTATAGAGATGTATGAGATCATGAGAGGAATAGATCGGGTAGATGCACAGAGTCTCTTGCCCAGAGTAGGAGAATTGAGGGCCAGAGGACGTAGGTTTAAGGTGAAGGGGAAAAGATTTAATAGGAATCTTAGGGAATTTCACTCAAAGGGTGGTGGGTGTATGCAACAAGCTTCCAGAGGAGGTAGTTGAGGCTGGGACTATTCCAATGTTTAAGAAACAGTTAGACAGGTATATGGATTGGACAGGTTTGGAGGGAAATGGATCAAGCGCAAGCAGGTGGGACTAGTGTAGGTGGGACATGTTGGCTGTTGTGGGTAAGTTGGGCTGAAGGGCCTGTTTCCACACTGTATCACTCTATGACTATGATAACTTTTTAACACAGTATATGGAACAAGATGCCAGAGGAAATAGTTGAGGCAGATAAAATAACTATATTCAAATGACATTTGGACAGGAACATGGATAGCAAATGTTTGGATGGATTTGGACTAGGTGGGAGTAGCTTGGTTAGGCAACATGGTCGACATGGCCAAGTTGGGCCGAAGAGCTTGTTGTGGATGTCTATAACTCTATAAGTTTATGTTAGGCTTCATTTGAACATTTGAGGTGCCAACATATTGGAGAATCAGGGCTACACTTGTGGACTGAACAGATGTTTTCTTCCACCTTCCTCATTTGATTACATTGCTGAAAATCCCAAAATAAATTTTAGGCTAAATTTCCTTCAGGTGGTTTTCATAAGAAATATTCTTTTGTATATATCTTTTTGTCAAATTGGTCGTTAGGTGGTTGAAGGTTTCATTAACTGCTGGAAACTAAAATGTTGTCTCAACAGTATGGATTTACTGAAGAACATAAGCTGACCGAAGAGAAGCTATCGGCATCCACCTCAGTAAGTGCTGCAGTCTTTTGTTTATTCCTTTATTACTGCGTGCCCACTTCACTTGAGATTAGGTCTGAGCCAGCACTGGTTGAAACATTTTCAGTACTTTTCCACATTAATGTTTCCATGTTCGATAGATCTCCGAATTGGTAGAAACTGAAAAATGTACATTTTTGAACATTGCACGGATGAAAACTGAGGAGAATTAAGTATTTTTATTGAAATTTATGCTGACATTATAAACTGACACAGATAGCGAGAGTCATTATGGGTGGTTAGTTTCTTTGAAGACTGTTGGAGGATTCAAACTTTATATAAAGAAAAGCTTTGCTCTTCAGTAAGATCATGTTAATTTCCAGTTTAGTTTAGTTTAATGATGCAGCATGGAAGCAGGCCCTTCGGCCCCGCTGAGTCCTCGCTGACTAATGATCACCTGTACACTTGTTCTGCCTCACAATTAGGGACAATTTACAGAAGCCAATTAACCTACTAGTCTTTTGAATGTGGGAGGAAATTAGAGCACCTGGAGAAAACCTGCACGGTTACAGGGAGAATGTACAAACTCTGTACAGGCAGCATCAGTAGTCGGGATCAAACCCGGGTGTCTGGTGCTGTAAGGCAGCAACTCTACCACTGTGCTGCTGTGTTATAATTGTTCCTTTCTCTTGTTAGTAATTACCTTGCAATACTATTTCTATCCTACTAAAGAAACATCGGTTTCATGTTGTGGGCGGCATCTCATGGCCCCATCTCAAGGTCTCATGAATCGTATAGTACGGAGGATGAAGTAGCCTTTTGTCCTAGGATTCCAGCCTCTGATGTTTATCTTTCTTCATACATATTTATTATTTTGGAACCTGGGAGAGAGCATCAAAAATGTCCTTCATGTGGCTAGTCGGAAGAATATTCACACAGTAAAAAGATCAAAAGAGATTTTTGAATTGATATATTTTATGCTTTCAGGAAAAGTTTCTTCAGAAATAAAGAGTAAGAAAGAAGCAAGAGTGGGCATTGGACTGCTGGAAATTGATGCTGGAGAATTGGTTATTTGGAATAGTGAAATGGCAGATGAATTGAATACGTTTTTTGCATCATTCTTCGCAGTGGAAGGAAGCGGCAACGTGCTGAAAATTCATGCGAGTCAGGGGTGGAAGTTAGTTGTGGCCATTACTAAGGAGAAGATGCTTGGGAAGCTGAAAGGTCTAAAAGTGGATAAGTCACCTGGACCAGAGGGACTGCACCACAGGGTAATGAAAGTTGTTGTTTTGGAGATTGTGGTGGCATGAGTTTAGTTTAGTTTAAAGATGCAGCGCGGAAACAGGCCCTTCAGCCCACCGGGTCCACGCCGACCAGCGATCACCGCACATTAACACTACCCTACATACACTAGGGACAATTTTTACATTTACTAAACCAATTAACCTACAAATCTGCACGTCTTTGGAGTGTGGGAGGAAACCGAAGATCTCAGAGAAAACCCACGTAGATCACGGTGAGAACGTACAAACTCTGTACAGACAGCACCCGTAGTCAGGATCGAACCCGGTCTCCGGCACTGCATTCGCTGTAAGGCAGCATTTCTACCGCTGCGCCATCGTGACCGCATCCTCCTGTGATCTTTCAAGAACCACTAGTCGGGGTGTTCCAGACGATTTGAAAATTGCAAATATTACTCTGCTGTTAGAGTT
The DNA here is from genome assembly GCF_010909765.2 of Amblyraja radiata. Classification (NCBI taxonomy): domain Eukaryota; kingdom Metazoa; phylum Chordata; class Chondrichthyes; order Rajiformes; family Rajidae; genus Amblyraja; species Amblyraja radiata. The sequence continues at coordinate 46,759,363 of NC_045963.1, forward strand.
AGAGTCTTACAGCGTGGAAATACTCTGTGTGTCTATCCGATCTATTCTTCTTTAAAATCACCCCTCTCCTGTGCTCCAAGGAATCAAGTCCCAGCTTGCTCAACTTTTCTCCACAGCTCAGTCCCTGGAGTCCTGGCAACATTCTTGTAAATAGACACAAAATGCTGGAGTAACTCAGCGGGACAGGCATCATCTCTGGATGGAAGGATTTCATCTGCTAACGTTTCAGGTCAAGACCCTTCTGCAGACTTCCTTGTACAACATCCTTGTAAATCTTCTCTACACCCTTTTCAGCGTGACAACATCTTTCTTATAACGTGGTGCCCAAAACTGAACACAATACTCTAAATGTGGCCTCACCAACGTCTTATACAACTGCAAAATGACCTCCAAACCTCTATGTTCAATGCTCTGACTGATGAAGGCTGATGTGCCAAAAGCCTTTTTGTCTACCCTATCTACACATGATGCCAGTTTCACCGAACTATGTACCTGTATTCCTAGTTCCCTCTGCTCTACAACACTCCCCAGAGCCCTACTGTTCACTATTTAGGTTCTGCCCATGTTAGGCTTCCCAAAAATGCAATACCTCACATTTCTCTGTATTAAATTCCAGCAACCATTCCTCAGCCCACCTGGCCAACCGATCAAGTCCCTGCTGCAATTTTTGACAACCATCTTCACTATCTACAATTTGCAGAGAAAAATACTACTCAGTATATAGGAACTTGCATGCATTCAGAATTACGACTTTGACTGAATTATTTTAACTTGTGTCATCAAGGGGCCTGGCCTTGCACACCAGTCGAAAGGAAAAACATATTTCAGGTTCAAGGAGGTGCTCTTGTGAACAGCAGATTGCAGAGCAGTCATAGTGCAACATAAGGCCAGGTTTTACGACTGGTTTCGGTCTGGATTTTATGATTGGCAATATAACTTAAGTTTGAAAGTACGCAGCCCTGTTTCTTGGCTAAAGTATCTATGTAGTACAAAGAGATTACCAGATGGTCACTGCACAGTACTTAGATCAAAATGGCAAATGTAAATGAGGATTAGTTTATATATATATATATATATATATATATATATATATATATATATATATATATATATATATATATATATATATATATATATATATATATATATATATATATATATATATATTTATACACATCATTGCTTGGTAATTCATCCTGGCCAATTCACATAATGCCTGAGCACAGAGCACCATTTCTGAATCATTGTTCCATTGACATTGATGCAATTAAAATTACATGATATGAGCAACATAGAGCTGCCATTAAATTGTGCTTTTTAAGGCATGTGACCCAAGATGATTTTTTTTCTCCTCCCCATTTCTTTTAAGGCAAACTGATATTGTCCTTGTGCTGTTGGCTTGCACTGTTGAAGTGTGCAAAATGGTTTGATTCACGAAAGGCAGAGCATCAAATTTCAACATTATAAATCGATTACAAATCATCTGATGTTAATATTGTTTTGCGATTTATATACTTTTGCAGTACTTTGTGTTTGTACTTATGGGTCGGGACTGTATACTTGTGTTTGTACCTATGGGTCGGGACTGTAATTTGTTTTGATATTCACCTTCACATTGTGAGTAAGTTTGCGGAGGCAAAAATCTTACATCCATTTAAAAGCCTCTTCAGTGCTAAAGAAATTGTATGATCTTTCTGAAAGGATAGCCAAATGATCTTTCTTGGTTTTGTCGACTTTACAAGCAATAATGTGCATTATTCTGTGGCACTGTTCCTTGTTTGATTGTGTTGTACTTATATTCTCCGAGAGGAAACCATTGTGTCCATGCAAACTCCCACAGGAGCAATCACATTGTGATGATCACAATCAAATGTCTGAAGAAGGGTCTCAACCCGAAATGTCACCCATTCCTTCTCGCCAGAGATGCTGCCTGCCCCGCTGCGTTACTCCAGCATTTTGTGTCTATCTTGGAGCAATCACATTGATCCCATTCCACCTCTTATTCCCCTGACACCCTGCAACTTATTCTGCCATACACATGCTTATCAATTGTTCTTACTTTTTTTTTTTCAATTAATCCGCATTATGGGGTGATTTACAGCAGCCAATTAACCTATCTTCAGAATGCTGTTATTTTTATTTAATACCACTTTTCGAGTAAAACCATGCATCTGGTTTATTGTGTTGCGATATGTAAGGAGATGGCTGATTGGACCAATCTGGGCTCGAAGTTTCCGACAGAGAGAAGCTGCAGGAGCAATGGATCTAGACTTCCGACACTCTCTTTTCCTGTTTGATTCTTCCATATGAGCAAACACTGGTTTTATGTGCGATCTTGGAGGAAATTGAACTCCAGTGAGGAACCCACGCAGTCACTCGGGGAATATGCAAAATCCACACAGTCTGGATCTGGGTCCCTGAAACTGTGAGGAAGCACCACCAACTGCTGTGCATAGACGAAACATGCTGGAGTAACTCAGCGAGACACGCAGCATCTCTGGAGAGAAAGAATGGGTGACGTTTCGGGTCAAGACCCTTCTTTAGACTTCTTCAGGAGTTTGAAGAAGGGTCTCGACCCGAAATGTTCCCCCTTTCCTTCTCTCTAGGGATGCTGCCTGTCCCGCTGAGTTACTCCAGCATTTTGTGTCGACCTTCGGTGTAAACCAGCATCTGCAGTTCCTTCGTACACCAACTGTTGTGCCTCAGGCTGCCTTTTATCACTTGATCCATTGAATTTATTTTCTGAATATATGGCATTACCTATTATGTCTCTTATTCATGCTCCTTGTCAGATTAAAGGGCAAGGCAGACCGGATTCAGGAACCTGGGATGACAAGAGATATTCAGGCTCTGGTTAGGTAAAAGAAGACGTGAAATAAGTATAGGCAGCAGGGATAAAGCATATCTGTGGAAGAGTATAGGGGGTTGAGAAGTGTACTTAAGTTGGAAACCAGGAGAGCAAAAAAGGGCCATAAATTAACACTGGCAGATAAAATTAAGGAGAATCCAAAGTGTTTTTATAGGTATGTTAATGAGAAAAAAGTAACTAGGGAGAGAATAGGAACCCTCAGAAACCAAAATGGTCATCTGTTTGTGGAGCTGCAGGTTGGCACGTCTACATAGAAACATAGGAATTAGGTGCAGGAGTAGGCCATTCGGCCCTTTGAGCCAGCACCGCCATTCAATATGATCATGGCTGATCATCCAAAATCAGTGCCCCGATCCTGCTTTTTCCCTTGATTCCGTTAGCCAATGAATATTTCTTCTCTGTTTTTACTGTGGAGAAAGACGATAAGTTGAGGGAACTTGGGAAAGTTAGTGATATCTTGAGAACCATCCGTATAACAGATGAAGAGGAACTGAATGTCCTAAGGCGTATAAGGGCAGATAACTGGAGACTCGAGAGTGGCTAATGTACCTCTTAAGAAGTGTTACATAGAAAATCCTGGGAATTATAGAACAATAAGCCTAATATTGGTGGTGGGAAAGTTATTGGAGAGGATTTTGACTAAGATATGTGTGCAGTTGGAAAGATAGTGGTTGATTAGGGATAGTCAGCATGGTTTGGTGCTTGGGAGATCGACGCATTCATTTGAACGAGCTTTTTGAAAGAGTAACATTTATACCAAGCCAATTAACCTACAAACCTGTCCGTCTTTGGAGTGTGGGAGGAAATCGAAGATCTCGGAGAAAACCTACAGAGGTCACTGGGAGACCTTACAAACTCCATACAAACAGCACCCGTAGTCAGAATTGAACCCGGGTCTCTGGCGCTGTAAGGCAGCAACTCTACCGCTGCGTCACCGTGCTGCCCCTACGGAAGGAAAATAATTCCTGTGGAAGTTCTTTGGGCTTGAGTAATTAGTGTGCGCACACCATATCAGGCAGGAAAAAACTTAAGTTGCCTGACTTAGAAATTCGTAAACAGGTTTTACTGCAAGTTCCATGAACTGCACTTCATGTTGCCTCAGGAATACAACCGACATAATCCCGTGATCCCAAGAAATAGTAGGCACAGATTTACCATGAGAAGGGTTAGATTTAATAGGAGTGTGAGGGGTAACTTTTTTGCACAGATGCCGTTGGTATATGGAACAAGCTGCTACAGGAAATAGCAGAGACAGGGACTATAACACTTAAAATATACTTGAACTGGTACATGGATAGGAAAGGTTCAGAGGGATATGGGCGAAACGCACACAAATGGGACGAGCTTAGATGCACCATCCTAATTGACATGGATGGTAGGGCTGAAGGGCAAAGGGGGGAGGAGGTTGGCCCTGACCTCCCCATCTACCTCTTTGCGGCCAATTTTAACAATCATGATCAGGGTTATGTCATCTGCAGCTGTCAGTCAGGAGACATCTGGAATCCTGAAGTTCAATTCCCCATGTGTTTCTGAAGTTTGGATCTCAACCTCTCGAGTTGAAATAATGCAGCACAGGGTCTACAATACATGATGGAGAGCCTGGTACTGCATCTTGGTCAAACCGCTAGCGTATACTCGCCCCCTATTGCGCCCGTTATGTTTGTTTCAGTACAGTTCAGAGATGCAGCGTGGACACAGGTCCTTCGGCCCACCGAGTCAGCGCCGACCAGCGGTCCCCGCATGTTAAAACTACCCTACACACACCAGGGACCATTTTACATTTATACCAAGCCAATTAACCTCCAAACCTGTACGTCTTTGGAGGAGGACACCACAGGTCTCGAAGAGAACCCACGCAGGTCACAGGGAGAACGTACAAACTCCGTACAGGCAGCACCCGTAGTCAGGATCGAACCAGGGTCTCTGGCTGTACTCTATGGCAGGCAGTCGCTCTACCGCTACCCCACCGTGCTGCCCTTGTTTTCATCAGGGAGAGAAAATGAGCAGATTTGGTGTGAGTGAATAGTCGCATTTATTTGGTTACATTTAGTCCTTTGAATTACAGCAGATTTGCCACCAGCATTAACTAACTATTGATATTATATATATTTTAAAATAATTGATTTGACCCTTTGTGCCAGCGATCTTGGTGTGATTTATTTTCAATGAACTCTTCCTGATGAGTTCTCCATTTGTGAAAACATTCCATGTAATCCCTTGAGTCATTCTAGGAGTATAAAATGTCTGGAGATTTATTGTAGAAATGGTAAAGGTATCACAGGATTACATTATGATAGCAGTAAATCGGTGCCGCTTACCCTTAGAGAGTACAAAATAGTCTCTTTTGGCTTATTGTTGATCTAAACGGGAGCATGCAAGTTGTTAATCAAAGTGTGACTTTTAGTATTACAGGAAGAGACTCATCTCAGTAGGTGAGTTGAACAGTGCAGTTTGTTACAACATTTGTTCTCTTCCAACTTTAAATACCACCCACCTTAAGTAATCAGTGAAACTAACATTGCAGTCAGGAAGTTGATCATAAAAGTCGATTATAGAAGTTGTGATGTTATGTTACAGTTGTATACGACGTTGGTGAGATCACACTTGGAATATTGTATTTGATTTTGGTCACCCTGCTTTAGGAAATGTACCATTAAGCTTGAAAGGGTGCAGAGAAGATTTATGAGTATGTTGCCAGGGCTTGACGGCATAAGCTGTAGGGAGAGGTTGACCAGACTTTATTCCTTGGAGTGCAGGAGGCCAAAGGGCAATCTTATAGAGTGGTATAACATCTTAAGGGGAAATGGATAGGGGGAATGCACAGTCTTTATCCCAGAGTAGGGAAATCAAGGTCATAGATCAGGGGTATGAAAATCATGACCACCAGGTTCAAGAATAACTTCTTCCCAACAACCATCAGGCTCTTGAAGACTGCACAACACTAATCTCAAAGATGAACTTCTATGGACTGGCTTTGGTTGCACTAAGGGCTTTGAGTGTTTTTTTGTTTATTATATATTATGTATATGTATTGTGTTTACCAGCCTGTTATACTGCTGCCAGCAAGAATTTCAGTGCTCCATCATCAGTATATACTTCACTCTTGGGAATGTTGAGAAGGGTGAAGTCTTAGACATGATGTACATGGTCATCAGCAAGGCCTTGAAGATTCTGCATGGTAGGCTGCTCTAGAAAGTTATGTTGCGTTGGATTCAAGGAGAGTTAGCTAACCAGATACATACACAGGGAACTGCAGATGCTAGAATATGGCATAGACTAATATAAAGTGAAATTATATTCCGATTCAGTTAATTTCTCAGAGGTTTGCTGACTATATGAAGATCACAGGTGTGTACCAGTACAAAGTTACACCAAAGTGGCCGCAAGCTCATGGAGAAGTGGAACCTTGGAACTAATCTCTGGAGAAGAGGATGAAAATTGCAAAAGCAGAAGGCATAGATTGGAAGGAGATGCTCTTATCATATGTAGCAGCATATAGAGCTACACCACACAGCACTACAGGGAAGAGCCCGGCAGAATTGTTGTTTGGAAGGAAAATCCAGACCATGATACCATGGGTTATTGACATGGTGAATGACCAAGATGTGAGAGATCATGATACAGAAAAGAAAAGGGCAACAAAGCTCTATGCAGACAGGAGACGAGGTGCCAAACCATCAGATGTGATGCTAGGAGATGAGGTGCTAGTGAGGAGAGAAAGTCCAAGCAAAATGGACAAACCCTTCTTTCCACAACCATACCCAGTGGTGTCCAGACAAGGAAATAAGGTGACGGTCCAATTGCCAGAAGAAGTTAAATATGATATGTGAAAAAGTATCACCATTGTGATAGTCTAGGGACGCTGCAGATGAAGTTGAGACTGTCGGGCATCAGACTCAAGACTACCAAATTGAGGAGCCAAGAATGCACGAGTCTGAGGAGGAAGATGCTGGAGTCAATTATAAAAGATGAGATAGCCACACATTTGGATAGCAGTAACAGGATCGGTCCGAGTCAGCATGGATTTACTAAGGGGAAATCATGCTTGACTAATCTTCTGGAATTTTTGAGGATGTAACTAGGAAAATGGACAAGGGAGAGCCAGTGGATGTAGTGTACCTGGACTCTCAGAAAGCATTTGATAAGGTCCCCATTAGGAGATTAGTGGGCAAAATTAGGGCACATGGTATTGGGGGTAGAGTCCTGACATGGATAGAGAAGTGGTTGGCAGACAGGAAACAAAGAGTAGGGATTAACGGGTCCCTTTCAGAATGGCAGGCAGTGACTAGTGGGGTACCGCAAGGCTCGGTGCTGGAACTGCAGCTATTTACAATATACATCAATGATTTGGATGAAGGGATTGAAAGTAACATTAGCAAATTTGCAGATGACACAAAGCTGGGTGGCAGTGTGAACTGTGAGGAGATCTCATTGAAACATATAAGATTATTAAGGGCTTGGACACACTAGAGGCAGGAAACATGTTCCCGATGTTGGGGGAGTCCAGAACCAGGGGCCACAGTTTAAGAATAAGGAGTAAGCCACTTAGAACGGAGACGAGGAAACACTTTTTATCACAGAGAGTGGTGAGTCTCGGACACTTTAATAACTGGCACTGGCCACTTTAATCAGCTGCCCCGGACATTTTTATGATTGGTTTATTGTATTTTAACGTTGTGTTTTACCTGCTTTTAACTATTTATTTATACTGTTCCATCAGGGACTGGATTGTTTTTAGTGTTATTATGTGTGAAACGTTTTAAATTTCATGTGCGATGCTCCGCTATTCCCTGGGAAACGTCTTTTCATTTTGCACTGTACAACTGTTGCTTGCAAGATGACAATAAAGGTTGATTTGATTTGATTTGATTTGAGTCTGTGGCTTTCTCTGCCTCAGAGGGCGGTGGAGGCAGGTTCTCTGGATGCTTTCAAGAGAGAGCAAGATAGGGCTCTTAAAAATAGCGGAGTCAGGGGATATGGGGAGAAGACTGGAACGGGGTACTGATTGGGGATGATCAGCCTTGATCACATTGAATGGCAGTGCTGGCTCGAAGGGCCAAATGGCCTACTCCTGTACCTATTGTCTATCGTCCAACTCGTTTTCATCTTGCCCACAGCTTGCAATGGCCTGTTTCCTTTGTCATCATTACATTTTTGCATAAGTTTTAAGAAAGAACTGCAGATGCTGGTAAAATCGGAGGTAGACACAAAATACTGGAGTAACTCAGCGGGTAAGGCAGCATCTATGGGAGAAGGAATTGGCGACGTTTCGGGTCGCATATCTTTCATTCATTTGTTCTATATCACCTAGACGAGAAACGTCTATATTTCTCATTTCCCTTTCCCCTGACTCTCAGTCTGGAAAAAGGTCTCGACCCAAACCGTCAACTTTTCCATTTCTCCAAAGATGCTGTCTGACCCGCTGAGTTACTCCTGCTTTTTGTGTCTATCTTCAGTTTAAACTAGCATCTGCAGTTCCTTCATACACAAGGTATTATTGTTTGTAGTTGAAACAAAGAACTGCAGGTTATGATTAATACACAAAAGAGACAAAGTAACTCAGTGGGTCAGGCAGCATCACTGGAGAACACGGATATGTGATGTTGGGACCCTTCTTCAGACTGATTCAGTCTGCTGAGTTACTCCTTCACTTTGTCGTTTCACCTAAAACTAGGAGCCAATACCACTGGTCTGCACCAGCGAGCCCTTCTTCACCGGTTGACGTGGTTGTTATTGTGGGTCGAGTTGTAGCCCGTGAGTACAGTGTTTTCTTCAGGCCACTGCCACTGCCAAGACACACTCGGTCATCGTGGGGTCCCTCCTGCCGCTGCTTCCAAGGTGGAGGATGTCAGCGGCTCTGGCGGAGATGGAGGAGGAGGCAGGGGGTGGGGGGAAGAGTTCGAGCGGACAGAGCGACGGGGAGAGTCAGCGGCAGTCAGGCGGAGAGCAGACAAGAAGAATCAGCAGGTGGGTGGGAAGGGAGCTCCGCGGTGACCTAGCGCGTCCTGTCAGTGGTGGAGGCCCAGGGGCAACAACGTGAGCCTCAACCACAGGTGTCACCCGACCCTGTGTTGGGCGAACAAGGGCACCTTGGGAGCTGGGGGTGGGATCGCTGGGACTCTAAGACGGTTGGGGAGACTGGGTGAGGTGGGGGTGGGTCGGCAGGTCTGTCCGCTATATCCAAAATCCATTATAAGGGGGTCTGTTTAAACATTTACTGTATTTGCAGAAGCTTTTAGAGATTTAAAGATTTTAAGATACTTGTATGTTGATTCTGATACAATTTTTGGGGGATCGTAATCCATTTTCTTGTTCTTTTAAAAAAATTAAACTACTCATGATCCACCAGTCCGCTACTTTGGCAGTTATATTTGACTCTTTGAGGCTAGTGGTATCTTTAACTTCGTTAGTAGCTCCAGTTGGTCACTTTTCCTGCTGTGTGTTTTAATGCCAGGCAAGGATATATAAACTTTGTAATTTCTAAAGTTATTGCTGAAATGTTAATTGGTACCATTATGCTCCTAATGAAACTCACCAGCTCATTGCTGACAGTTCATGGTTTCCTTATGTTTGGATTCTGGCACTAATTTTGGTTTGAACTACTTCACCCCATCTTGGAGAAGACTCATGTAATTTCACAGTCACTATTCCCTCGTGCACAATAAGATAATCTATTGACCGTTTCCCATTGCAAAATACTCTGCGGGTGAAAATAAAGAACTGCAAATGCTGGAAATCTGTAAATGTAGAAAACATTCAATAGGTCAGACAGTATTTGAGAAACAGTTAACATTTCGGGCCCTGGGCCAGTTGACTGGTTGACTGATCCATCACGCTGCTCTATCACGCTGCTCCAACTGAGTCTGAAGAAGTTCACGAAGGAACTGCAGATGCTGAAAAATCGAAGGTAGACAAAGTTGCTGGAGAAACTCAGCGGGTGCGGCAGCATCTATGGAGCGAAGGAAATAATTTCTGAAGAAGGGTTTCGGCTCGAAACGTTGCCTATTTCCTTCGCTCCATAGATGCTGCCGCACCCGCTGAGTTTCTCCAGCAATTTTGTCTACCTGAGTCTGAAGAAGGGTCTTCTTTCTCTCCAGATATGCTGACCGTCCCGCTGAGTTACTCCAGCATTTTGTGTCTAACTTCGGTTTAAACCAGTTCCTTCCAACACATACTGCTCCAACAACTCATGCGGTGCACACTCAAGGAATGTTTCCTTTACACTCGTATTGGTAATTTGGTTTGGTCAGCCCACAAATATATTAAAGAAGCCCATGATTATCCTCACCCCATGCATCTTTCATTTCATGTTTTGATGTTCCGTTTATTAACAGCACTGTTACATACTATCTACTGCTATAACAACTATACACGGTTGCCTGTTGATGGTTCCCTCCATCATCTTCTGCCGTTGGTAATAATAATAATAATAAATTTTATTTATTGGGCGCCTTTCAGACATCTCAAGGACACCTTACATAGGTTAACAGGAAATATAAACATATAATCAGAATAAAATAAATAATAAAGACATCACAGAAACACAAATTAAAAACACAATGTGAAGAGAGAGCAGCGGCAGCTAAAGCGCGCCAGCGCCCACTCTCCCTTCACGGCAGCCATCTTGGACAAAGACTAACAGGATTTCCTTACAGACAAAAAATCATCCCCCCACAATGGATACCACTGTGGGGGAAGGCACAATGTCCAGTCCCTATCCCAAGTTCACCCCAAAGTCAGTTCTTTGTTATTGACTCTAGACAATAGGTGCAGGAGTAGGCCATTCGGCCCTTCGAGCCAGCACCGCCAATCAATGTGATCATTGGCTGATCATCCCCAATCAGTACCCCGTTCCTGCCTTCTCCCCATATCCCCTGACTCCGCTATATTTAAGAGCCCTGTCTAGCTCATTTCCTGACAATAGTTCCACAACAACCTGACAATCTAAGTCTGTTCACATTTTCTGTTGTTGGTTCTTACTCCCCAATCACTTTGTAACCAATGTTACAATGCTGTTTGGTTTACTTTAGACCTACAGTTTTCCCATAGACTAATTTTGCATTCTGACCTCATGAACTAATATCCTTTCTCAGTATTACAGTATATACTTATCAATATTCTCCTTTACCATCAATGTCATCTCATCTTATTTTACTTTATTTCTTCCTTCCTAAATATTAAGTATCCTAGGATATATAGTCACCCTGCAGCTGCATACCATAATCACAATCATACCATATCCGCTTTCTCCTTTTCAGCTTAAACTTGTACTCCCATCAAAACTGAGTTTTCCAAGATTTCTTAACCATTTCTGAACAAGAAATATCAATTCAATAGTTCCGACAGTACTTACACAGTACATAGACTGTTACATACTATCTACTGCTACGCCATTCATTGTGATCATGGCTAATCGTCCCCTATCAATAACCCGTGCCTGCCTTTTCCCCATATCCCTTGACTCTACTAGCCCCTAGAGCTCTATCTAACTCTCTCTTAAATTCATCCAGTGATTTGGCCTCCACTGCCCTCTGTGGCAGGGAATTCCATAAATTCACAACTCTCTGGGTGAAAACGTATTTTCTCACCTCGGTCTTAAATGACCTCCCCTTTATTCTAAGACTGTGGCCCCTGGTTCTGGACTCGCCCAACATTGGGAACATTTTTCCTGCATCTAGCTTGTCCAGTCCTTTTATAATTTTATATGTTTCTATAAGATACCCCTCATCCTTCTAAACTCCAGTGAATACAAGCCTAGTCTTTTCAATCTTTCCTCATATGACAGTCCCGCCATCCCAGGGATCAATCTCGTGAACCTACGCTGCACTGCCTCAATCACAAGGATGTCCTTCCTCAAATTAGGAGACCAAAACTGTACACAATACTCCAGATGTGGTCTCACCAGAGCCCTATACAACTGCAGAAGAACCTCTTTACTCCTATACTGAAATCCTCTTGTTATGAAATTCTACTTGTTATGAAATACCATGAGATTCGTCCTAAAATAGTCCCAAGATTAACACTAGTTCCTGACAATAGTTCCACAACAACTTGACAATCTAAGTATGTCTAATTTTTCTGTTGTTGGTTCTTATGGGCCTGTCCCACTTATGTAACTTTTTCAGCGACTTCCAGCACCCGTCATAGGTCGCTGCAGGTCGGCGAAAATTTTCAACATGTTGAAATTTCAGCTGCGACCAGAAAGACGCTACAACTCTTTGGGCAACTTAGGAGACTACTCACGACCATACAGGCGTTACCCTGGTGAAGCCTGTATGGTCGTGAGTAGTTACCCAAAGAGTCATACCCTGTTCTGGTCGCCGCTGGATTTTCAACATGTTGAACATTTTCGATGACCTGTAACGACCTATGACGGGTGCCGGCAGTTGCCGAAAAAGTCGCGTAAGTGGGACAGGCCCATTACTCCCCAACCACTTTGTAAACAATGGTACAATGTTGTTTAGTTTACTTTAGACCTACAGCATGGAAACAGGTCCACCGAGTCCGCACAGACCAGTGTTCCCCGCACATTAACGGTATCCTACACATACCAGGGGCAAATTTACACTTATACCAAGCTAATCAACTTACAAACCTGTATGGCTTTGGAGTGTGGGAGAAAACCGAAGATCTTAGAGAAAACCCATGAGGTCATGGGGGGGATCGTACAAACTCTGAACAGACAGCATCCATAGTCGGGATCGAACCTGGGACCCTGGTATAAGGCAACAGCTCTATGGTGCCACGGTGCCGCCCTTAAATATTTCTAAAATTTGTTAAATTTGTTTTTTTATTATATGATTTTCCTGTCCGAAATACAGGCAGTCCCCGACTTATGTAAGGGTAATGTTCCATGAACATTATGCAAGTCAGAATTTACATGTCGGATTCACCATTCCCATCCCCTGCCCAAAATAACTCGCAGAGTAATAACAGTCTCGGCTGCTTCCAGGGTATTTTCTGGGTTGGCACCGCAGCCATTGTCGGGTGCAGTTCCGTCTCGCCGTTGGGGAACTCTCTGCCACGTACGGCCTGCTGGGTAAGCACCATCATCATTGCCAGCTTGTTTCCGATGTAAACCTGAGTGATCGTACAGTGTTGTGGAAATTATAAACCGCCTTGATTGCACTAGAGACTGAGTACAGAATTGTTTACGTTCGTGCAAATTTATGTAAGTTGCCTTGTAGTGTCATTTTTAATTTTTCAGGATATAGCCAGCATTTATTACCCACCCCTTGTTTCCCCATAGTTTGCAAGGCCATTTAAGTCACCGCAAGCTAGGTTTGGTATGATACTTTATTTGTCACGTGTACCGAGGTCCAGTGAAATTCAGTATTGTACACAGTTCAGTACAAGTATCTCTATACATAAGCACTTAGATACATATTAGATAAGCATCTCAAATACAATCCAAGTGTGTAGCAGTAGTACACTGAGACAGTATACAGAGTCGCCAGTTTGGTGCCATTTTCAAGTCCCAGTTGTTGTAGGGATCTTGACCTGACCATGAAGGTCTGTTGTCCGGGTGGCGTTGCAGGGTCGGCCTGGCCAAGTGTAGCCATGGAGTCCTCCGCTCTATCATTGTAGGTCGCATCTGGACTACGTGCTCGGCCTCTTGGAGCAGCGCCCAGTCCAGCCGAGCCCCAGGCAGCTGCAGAGCCTCCTGCGGCCCATTCCCCCATCGAGGCACAGCACTGCTGCCTTCCTGTAAGGGACTGAGTGTTTTTTTTTTTTATAACGATAATTCAATAAATTTGGTCATCATTACTAATCATTTTTTAAACACTGATTTCTTATGTGTATTTAAATTGCAAAGCTGCCGTTGAATTTGTGTTTCTGGATTGCTAGTGCTTGCCTCTGCATTACTGGTCAGATAACTTCAACTACCAACTTGTACTACCAACATTGCACCTGTTTATTCAGCCAAAACATAATTGGCAATGAACCGGAAGAGTTAAACTACTTTGAATTGGTTCAGTGAGACCATTCAGAGTCAGGATGTTCTGATATAAAGCCTCATTTCAGACATGTGAGAACATCTCTGAGTTTACAGGGATCAGGTAACTGTCGGAAATGTTTTCCTTCAAGTTCATTAAACTAGTGTCTTGCCTTCTCACTTACAGTGAATTTTAAAGATCCCAAGGATATTTTGCATATGAGAAATCATACAACATGGAAACAGACCTCTCGGCCCACTTCGTCCATAGTGACATTGGGCACCCGTCCATATTAATCCCATCTTCCAGCAACTGGCCTGAAGCCTGGTATGTCTAGGCAAATCAAGGACTTGTCTCATACCTCTTAAACATTATCAGCAATTCTGGTTCCACTCCTCTTTCAAGCAGTGTATTTTAGGTAAATTGAGTGAAAAGGGTACCCCTCAGATTCCATTTGAAACATTTATCTCTTATCCTAAATCTATGTTCTGCAGTTTTATCTGCCTCTGATATGGGAAAGAAATGTTCTGTAGTTTACCCTATTTAAACTCCGCATAATTTTATATACCGATTATGGACCCTCTTAACCTCCTCCATTCAGGGAAAACATTTAATCTCTCCTTCGAACTGGAATCTTTCATCCCAGGCAACTTCCTTGTGAATCTCCTCAGCACCGTCTCCAGTAATTTTCCCTGTAGCACGGCCAGTGTGCTTCCTTTAACCACTGTCATCAAGCTAGATTGTTTTGTCACCTTGCTTGTGTTGCTGTTTGTGGGGCAGCAAATGCACAGATTGGCTCGGGTTTTATGATTTATGCAATTTAAATTGAACTTTGGTTATTAATGTCTTGATGTAATCTTGACGCCATCCTTCATAATTGCAGTGCCCTCCATAATTTTGGGACAAAGACCCATCCTTTTTTTATTTGCCTCTGTACTCCACAATTTGAGATTTGTAATAGAAAAAAAACACATGTGGTTTAAGTGCACATTGTCTGATTTTATTAAAGGCTATTTTTATGCATTTTGGTTTCGCCAGGTAGAAATTACAGCTGTGTTTATACATAATCCCTCCATTTCAGGACATCATAATGTTTGGGACACATGGCTTCACAGATGTTTGTAATTGCTCAGGTGTGTTTAATTGCCTCCTTAGTGCAGGTATAAGAGAGTTCTCAGCACCTAGTCTTTCCTCCAGTCTTTCCATCACCTTCGTAAACTTTTATTGCTGTTTATCAACATGAGAACCAAAGTTGTGCCAATGAAAGTCAAAGAAGCCATTGTTAGACTGAGAAACAAGAATAAAACTGTTAGAGACATCAGCCAAACCTTAGGCTTACCAAAATCAACTGTTTGGAACATCATTAAGAAGAAAGAGAGCACTGGTGAGCTTACTAATCGCAAAGGGATTGGCAGGCCAAGGAAGACTTCCACAGCTGATGACAGAAGAATTCTCTCTATAATAAAGAAAACCCCCCAAACACCTGTCCGACAGATCAGAAACACTCTTCAGGAGTCAGGTGTGGATTTGTCAATGACCACTGTCTGCAGAAGACTTCAATGAACAGAAATACAGAGGCTACACTGCAAGATGTAAACCAATGGTTAGCCACAAAAATAGAATGGCCAGGTTACAGTTTGCCAAGAAGTACTTAAAAGAGCAACTACAGTTCTGGAAAAAGGTCTTGTTGGCAGATGAGATGAAGATTAACTTATATCAGAGTGATGGCAAGAGCAAAGTTTGGAGGAGAGAAGGAACTGCCCAAGATCCAAAGCGTACCACCTCATAGAAACATAGAAACATAGAAAATAGGTGCAGGAGGAGGCCATTCGGCCCTTCGAGCCAGCACCGCCATTCATTGTGATCATGGCTGATCACAATCTGTGAAATACGGTGGTAGGGGTGTTATACCTGGGCATGTATGGCTGCTGAAGGTACTGGCTCACTTATCTTCATTGATGATACAGCTGTTGATGTTTTTCAAAGCTTAAAAATGGTCAATTCCTTAGTGGCCAAGTCAATCACCCGATCTAAACCCAATTGAGCATGCCTTTTATATGCTGAAGAGAAAACTGAAGGAGACTAGCCCCCAAACTAAGCATAAGCTAAAGATGGCTGCAATACAGGCCTGGCAGAGCATCACCAGAGAAAACACCCAGCAGCTGGTGATGTCCATGAATCGCAGACTTCAAGCAGTCATTGCATGCAAAGGATACTAAAAAATACTAAACATGACTACTTTCATTTACATGACATTGCTGTGTCCCAAACATTATGGTGCCCTGAAATGGGGGGACTATGTATAATGCTGTAATTTCTTCATGGTGAAACCAAAATGTATAAAAATGGCCTTTATTAAAATCTGACAATGTACACTTTAACTACATGTGATTTTTTTCTATTACAAATCTCAAATTGTGGAGCACAGAGGCAAATAAATAAATGATGGGTCTTTGTCCCAAACATTATGGAGGGCACTGTAGATTTTTATCTTCACTTTGGTCCCTTTAATTTCAACAAAATGAAGCTCCCTTGGATGTCACTCTGATCCCTTTAACTGACTGACCAAGGAGAGGTCAACCTCCAGCATTATTGGTAAGAGCACGAGGAACAGGGAGACAAAGTGGGACTCCTGCCTCCTAGTTGTGTTCCCCTGTCGTGGGTTTGAGGAAGACTGAACCACTGGGAGAGACCAGAAACCATCAATGCCACTGTGACTGCTGGTAAAGAACCCGACAGCCAGCGCCTCTACCTGAGATTGGGTGCCAGGGACAAGCCTGAGATGCCAGACCTCTTGCTGCCCACAGATAACAAGGGTCTGTGTCCACACACATTAAGAGGCAAAGATTGGCCGACAGGATAATCGAGAGACTTCAAGCCTCTTCAAGCCTAAACTGAGCTGTCATGAGGATACCTGTACCATCAGCACCTCCTCTTGAGGCATGGATGTACTGTAGGGAGAAGCCTGAGATCAGCATACCTCCTCCTTCAAAGGCCAGGTCCGAGCAGCTTTGGACAAGCCCAAGATCCCCAGTGTCATCGCACATGCAATTTGGCGCTGAGGGACAGTGCCCCCATGTGGCCCTGGACTTTCTTACCACTGTATATAAAATAAATCACGTGTGTTTACCCTACAGCGAGTGTCGGTGTGGTCACTATCGAACTCAGTGTCGCTCAGACGCCACACCGTTCTTTTAATTTGAATGAAATGCAATAATTAATTTAACAGCTTGATGATCGCTGAACCATACTCCAGCCACAACTCTGTCTGGATAGGACAGTGTTAACTCCTCAACAGCAGTTTTTTTCTGGAGTAATCAGAATTTCATCTTGTGCAGGAAATTACTATTCCTTCCTTTTAGTTACATTCCGTATACTGCTGCAATGGAATGTAGATTCCATGATGTGAATGCAAAGAGTGACTTGCAACACATTTACAGAGAAAGAAAAAATCATTTTCTCCCCAAAGCTGGGCAATTAATTATGTCCCTAGGGCTTTGTTGCATTCCATGGGATTGTCTAATCCAAAACGGAGACTGGCTAAGTGGGTACGGGTACATATTCTGCATTGTTATTGCCTTATGGAAAGGAAACCATGGACTTGCAATAAGGTTATTTCTGAGAAAGCAACAGCCACTTCATGGGAAAACGTGTTTTCCTTTAAATAAACGTGAGCATCTGCAGAATTATAACTAGTAGTCATCCACATACTTTCACAGAGTGCTATTGTGTGGATGTGTTCACAGAAGAGTTTGCTTATGCTCTGTGAAGGCTTTCCTGTTTGGAGAGAAAGTGACATAAAATGAATTAGAAGCCTCGTATCAAAGGGGCTGTCGTGTGAGGGCAGTTGTAGCACTCCAGATGAAACCTGAGACAGGATGGAGGGTCTTGCTTCACATCCCTACAGATGTTTTTAGGCTGTGAATTATCAGGAGTATTTTCCACCAGGGTGCTGTTTAGGGGTGGAATGACAATCCTTCTCTTCCCTTCATTCCATACCTTATGTCAGCTTTAGCCCATAAGAATCGTGTGGTCTCCATTGCTTCGTTCAGTACAACCCATATAAGATCATTAGTGATAGTAGTAGAATTAAGCCATTCGGCCCATCAAGTCTACTCCGCCATTCAATCATGGCTAATCTATCTCTTCCTCCTAATCCCATTCTCCTGCCTTCTCCCCATAACTTCTGATACCCATACTAATCAAGATATATTCTGTTTCTTGGCTGTTTTCCTCAGCACTAGTGTCATGTTTGACAATTCCAGTTCAACAGTTAAGAAGTGTCAAGAGTGTTTAATTGTCATCGTACCGGCAACAGAACAATGAAATTCTTACTTGCTGCAGCTTAATAGGCCTATTAACACAATAAGGCACAAATAAATGTGTAATAATAAGCAAGAGAAAGGAACTTGCTCAAGTTGATTGGAGTATCACACCTGGATCTCCTGCCATCAGACAAGAGATACCGTAGCATCAAAGCCTGGACTACAAGACTGCTAAACAGCTTCCTGCCACAGGCTGTGAGGCTGCTAAACAGTCACTCTGTACTCACAGTCACCTGATTCTGCGGCTTTGCACTGACATTTTAATAACTCTGGCACTGGCCACTCAAATCAGCTGCCCTGGACATTTTAATGACTGGTTTTACTGTATTTTAATGTTGCTGTTTTACCTGCTTTTAACTATTTATACTGTTTCATCAGGGACTGGATTGTTTTTATTGTTATTATGTGTGAAATGTTTTAAGTTTCATGTGCGATGCTCCGGTATTCCCTGGGAAACATCTTCTCATTTTGCACTGTATAACTGTTGCTTTGCAAGATGACAATAAAGGTTGATTAATTGATTGGATTGATTGAGTAGGTTGTTTGCTGGCAAAGGAAAATGGGATGTTTTTAAAATTGATTACAAGAGTTCAGGGCATGCTTGTTACAGTGAAGGGCAAAATTGGTTGGAGTAAGAAATGATTACGAGAGAAATTGAGGCCCTGGTGAAGAAAAAGAATGAGGCATGGAATAGTTATAAGCAGATGGGATAAAGTGCATCTCTGAAGGAGTTTCAGGAACTGAGGAGCATATTTCAGAAGGAAGTCAGAAGGGCAAAAAAGGGGCAAGAGATATAATTCTGGCATATAATGTTAAGAGAAATCCAAAGAGAATTTATAAGTACATTAAGGGATAGAGAGTGAGTAGTGAGAGAATGGGGCCCCATTGAAACCTTGCCCATCTCTGTGTGGAGCCGAAAGAGATGGGCAAGGTCCTTAATGACTATTTCTCCTGTGTGTTTAATGTGAAGAAAATTGTGAAGACTGGGGAACTTGAGACAGTTAATGGAAGTGGCTTGAGTACGTGCAATTTCTTCTCCAGCTTCCCAGTGTCCTCAGGTATATCAGATCAGGCCCATGAGATTTATCCACCTTTATAGGCCTTAGGATGTTGAGCACCGCCTCAACTGTAATACTAATTGTTCTCAAGACATTTCCATTAACTGTCCCAAGTTCCACAGTCTTCATCCAGTTCCACATCTTTTTCCTCAGTAAACACAGAGAAGAAATACTCTTTAAGGACCTTGCTTATCTCCTGCCACTCCACACCTTACTCGTCTCCTGCAGCTCCACAGAGAGAGGGCTGGTTTGGTTTCTAAGGGGCCTTAATCCCTCTCTAGTCCCCCTCTTTTACTTAATGTACTTACAAGGTGTGAGGTGTTGCATTTTGTGAGGCCAAATATACAATTAATGTCATGACCCATAGGGCATTGATGTATAGAGGGATCTTGAGTTCCACGTCCATAACTCCACGTCCAATGTTCATAAGATAATGGATAGGACAGGTTTGGAGGGATTTGGACCAAATGAGGGCATGTGGGACCAGTGTAGCTGGGACATGTTGGCTGGTGTGGGCAAGTTGGGCCGAGGGACCTTTTTCTACCCTGTATCACTGTATGACTCTAACTCCCTGAAAGTGGCAGTTTAAGTAGATAGAATGGTAACATTTGTATGTTTGCTTTCATTAGTCAGGGCATTGAGTATAATAGTCAGGACACCATGATGCAGCTTTATAGGATTTTGGTTAAGCTGTATTTGGAATATTGAGCGCAGTTCTGGTCACCCCAATAGAGGAAGGATGTGGAGGCTTTAGTAAGGGTGCAGAGAAAGGTTCCCAGAATGATACCTGGAATCAACGATGTTGACTATAAGGAAAGGTTGGACAGACTTGGATTGTTTTCTGTGGAACGTCCGAGTGTGAGAGGAGACATAGAAACATAGAAACATAGAAATTAGGTGCAGGAGTAGGCCATTCGGCCCTTCGAGCCTGCACCGCCATTCAATATGACATGGCAGAAGCATATAAATTGATGAGAGGCATAGAATGGGTAAGCAATAAGACAATTTATCCCACCCTGCCTTAGGAGAATACTTAACATCTGATGGAGAGACAAAGTAAGCAATGTGGACCTGTGGAAAAGAACAAGCCAGGAGCCCATTGACTTACAAATTTGAAGGAGAAAATGGAGTTGGATTGGACACACCCTCAGGAAACCTGCCACAAACATTACCCGGCAAGCCCTGAAATGGAACCCCCAAGGAAAAAGGAAAAGAGGTCACCCCAGGAAGAGCTGGAGAAGAAGTGTCCAGCCAGAAATGTCTGAGAGTGGGCTCAACTGGGGAGATCTCAAAAGAACTGCCAACAACCGAGTGAGGTGGAGGACATTTGCCAATGGCCTATGCTCCCTAGAGGAGCAAAGGGCTTAAGAAGAAGAAGAAGAAAAAGAAAATAATGAATCTAAAGTGACAGGTAAGATGATAGAAGATGCTGTAGAAACGATGATATAAAGTGTGTTATATAAATAGACAGTAGGGGATGCTCCCCTAAATGTAGAGCATTCACTCATTCATCGGACTATTATGATGGGAATAATAAATACACGTGCTTTACTTACTTCCACCCACTTATCTTGTGGACTGTGCTGGCAATGATCAGCGTACACATTAAAATTTCTACACAACCAGTGTTTACTACAATTTTGGCGAGGTGTGATTTAAAAATGCATCCATAAACAAATGTTTAGGTAATGGTGTAGGAACAATATGAACATTTTGTTGTAGGAAGGGACTGCAGATTCTGGTTTAAACCGAAGATTTTATTTTTAACATTTTATTTTGCACAAAAAGTTACTTCAAACAATTGAAGGAAAACGGAAAATAAATAAAAAGGTTCCTATTTAAGATAGACACAAACTGCTGGAGTAACTCACCAGGCAACATCTCTGGAGAGAAGGAATGGGTGCAGTTTTGGGTCAAGAGTCGGGGTGGAAGATTGCAACCTTCACATGGTCCCCCCAGTTTCGACGAATGTAATCAAATACTTCCAAAGGGTAACTGGAAAAACAATTGATCAAATAGAACAAGTTGTCCTGCAACTTTAGGCTGTGCACGCCATACGCAAGAAGAAGGGTCAAGACCCTTCTGAAGACCCTCCACTCAGTCTGAAGAAGGGTCTCGACCCGAAACGTTTAAACCAGCATCTGCAGTCCCCTCCTACAACAAAATGTCCATATTGTTCCTACACGACCCAAAACGTTACCCATTTCTTCTCTCCAGAGATGCTGCCTGTCTCGCTTGTCTCAAGCATTTTGTGTCTATCTTCAATATAAACCTTTTTATTTATTTACCGTTTTTCTTCAATTGTTCGAAGTAACTTTTTGCAAAATAAAATGTTGTGTTTCCACACCTTTCTGAGGGTAATTGCAAACAGTAAATCATGTTGCAGGTTGTTTATTGTCACAAGACAGGGTCAGAGTTACAGGAAGTATTTAATTTTATTGGCCTCTGAAGTCCAGCGTCTGTGGATTTCTAGCAGAGTTTTGCTACATACCAGCTCAAAGCTGTTAAAAATGGTGGACAGCCATGCTTGCAGCCCAGGACTGTCTCGGCTGCAGGCTCCATGGAACTGTCGAGACAGTGGGAGTCAACGTATAACAGCTTCAGCTCACTGCTACATTCCCAGCCTTAACTACATTCTATCACTCTAAAATTGGTAGTGGTTTATTTCCGACTTTTAAATATTTCCCGTAGGCCAGTCCTCGTAGTAGTTTTCAACTTTCATGAGTTGAAGCAGGTTTACAAATGTTGTTTCAGCTGGATACGCTAAAAAAATGGGTCCAAAATAGAATTACAGACTGAAGCCACACAGGAGAAGGCCTTTTGGTTGCGTCATGTCCAGAAAGAGCAATCTAATTAGCCCTGCTGTCCTGCCATTTCCACACAGCCTTGCAATTGTTTTTCCAGTTACCCTTTGAAAGTTATTTAATGAACTTCCTCTATCATTTGAAGCACTGTCCTCCAGAACGCCATTGTATACACCATTGCAAATTGTTGGTCAAGTGGTATCTGTTGAGGCAATGGGATGGTTGATGTTGATGCAGGAATACAAACTGAAATATAAACCATCTCTTTGCTTCTCCAGAACCTGTTCCACTCAGAGTTTCTCCTGCAGTTTGTTTTGCTCCAGATGTTAGCAGCTGCCATCTCTTGTGTCAGCCATGGTATGAATGTAGCCCTACTCGTAGAGTGGTGGTAATGGACCTAACTTCAGGGATGTGGTTGGTGTCTCAGAGGGAGTGCATTTAGGAGCCTGTGATCATAACTCTTTAAGTTTCAAGGTTGTGATGGACATGGAAAAGGATGGACCGGAAACAAAGGTCCTAAATTGGCGAAGGCCGATTTCAATATCATAAGACCGTGCAAAAGTAGACTGGGAGTAGCTCCTTGCAGTTGAATCTACATCTGACGAATGGAAGATATTCAGGTGAAATAGTGAATGTTAAACACCAACTTGTTCCCACAAAGGTGAAGGATAAAACTCTGGTATTTTGAATGTATTTTGAGTGGTGGAGGAAGAAAACTGAAGGAAGCTTGTCATCATACTCAAGAACGCTTTTGAATCCTCTCTCTTATGCCTGCCTATAGGGAGGTTTCACGGCAGTCGGGTCACGACCCATGACCTGTACTGTTGCTACGCTACTCCAAATGGATTACACGCGATGAACTGCAGGTAAGCACTTACCATTGTTTCCAGCGTAGTGGGCCCGTTAAAACCCGCTGAAATTGGCAATTTTTGCGCTGTAAATAATTATGGAAATTGGGATAAGCGTGTGAGACATTTAGCATACTTCAGAATTCCAAAAGTGAGGAGAAATGACGGTAGATAAAAACGAGAGATGAAGGGACAACAACAGTCATAGTGCTTGATGAACATTGGCCGTTTGCTCACTGCATTTCATCAACAGTAAGGCATTATTTGTGTTTTTTCTTGATTCCTTTGGCATCTAAAAAGTTTCAGAAGTGATAAATCTGGCTGTAATTTTTTTAAATCGCCCATGGTTCTCGTGGGTTTTTACATACAAAATGAAAACGCACCTGAAGAAAAATTTACAGCCAGATTTATCACTTCAGTTCTCGCTTCTCTATACCTTCATTTTGCTTCACGTATGGAATTCTAAAGTTGGGTACATGTCTCTCACACTTACCCCGACTCCCACAATTTTTTTCAGCGCAAAAATTCAACATTTTGGCGGTTTTTAACAGGTAGGAAAGTACGCGTTTCTAGCATTAATAACATATACCGGAAGTGACGGATGTCTTCCAGTTGGATTTAGCGGCTCCGTGCGTCGAGCCCTATGACCCAGTGACCTTTCGTGCAACCCCCCTATTTCGCGGTTACAATAACAATCACAATAATACTTTATTAGCCAAGTATGTTTTGCAACATACAAGGAATTTCATTTGCCAAGTCAGACATACAAATAAAAAGCAACGGAACACACAAAATACATTTTAACATAAACATCCACCACAGTGACTCCTCCACATTCCTCACTGTGATGGAAGGGAAAAAATAGTTCAAATCTATTCCTTTCCATGGGACGATCATGACTCCCATAGCCGGCGGCATTTGGGCCATCCCCATCGTGGCGGTCAGCTCCTGCACGCCGGGGATCGGACCTTGGGTCGGGGCTGGTCGAGCCCCTGCATCGTTGGAGCTTCCCGACTCGGCCTCTCCCGAGACTGCGAGCTCTTGATGGTAAGTCCGCAGGCTGCAGTTGGCGCGATCCCAGGCAAGGGATCAGCTCCGATGTTAAGTCCACACCGCGCGGTGGGGCTCAAGTCAGTCTGAGGAGGCCTTCAGCTCCATCGAAAACAATTGCATCTCCGGCAAGGTAAGAAACTGAAAAAAAAGTTTCCCCCAACCCGCTCCCCCTCCCCAACATAAAACAAACCAGAGAACATTTACACAAACTTTTAACACACACTAAAATTAAAAAAACAACGAAAAAACAGAACTAAAAAACAGAAAAAGACAGACTGTTGGCAGGGCTGTCAATCATGCGGCGCCCCTGGTGGTCGAACAACTTGTTTCAGGCATACACTGGCACCATACCCCAACTCTTCCGCTACATTGACGATTGCTGAGGAATGGTTGATGGAATTTAATACAGAATAACATGAGATTTGCATTTTGGAAGCACTAACATAGGCAGGACCTACACAGTGAACGGTAGGGCTCTGGGGAGTGTTGTAGAACAGTGGGATCTAGGAATACATAGTTCATTGAAGATGGCATCAGAGGTAGGTAGGGTGGCCAAAAAGGCTTTTGGTACATTGGCCTTCATCAGTCACACTATTGAGCATAGAAGTTGGGAGTGTTATGTATCGCCCTGAACAATATCAACAACTGCATTTAGAGTATTGTGTTCAGTTCTGGGCAGAGGAAAGATGTTGCCAAGTTGGGAAAAGTGCAGAGAAAATTTACAAGGATGTTGCCAGGGCTCCAGGGTCTGAGTTATAGGCAGAGGCTGAGTAGGCTGGGACTCTATTCCTTGGAGTGCAGGGGGATGAGGGATGATCTTGTAGAGATGAATAAAGTCATGATAAGAATAGATTGGGTAGACACGCAGAATCTGGCCCAGAATAGGGGGATCGAGAACCAGAGGGCATAGGTTTAAGGTAAAGGGGGAAAGATTTTATAGGAATCTGAGGGGTAACTTTTTCACACAAAGGGGAGTGGGTGTATGGAACAAGCTGCCGGAGGAGGTAGTTGTAGATGACATGTGCATGTACCTTTAATATAGTGACCTCACCACTACTAACCACTCCCCATATCAGAAATATAATTGCAACCTCCCCACCCATTGATCTCTCTCTAGCTCCTGTGACAGACCACGTACAGCTAGGGCAGCAACGTTTGTGTATTATCAATAAATAGTAGTAAAGACACAGTGTGTTTATGGAATCTTTACATGGTGTCAGAAGTGGGATACGAACCCATGCCTGGAGGCGTGGGTTCGAATCCCACTTCTTGACCCGCAAAAAAACGGCTGCTGTCTCCGGGATGTCCTCACCGACTGACGTGCCCAGCCTGCAGCGTTTCCTGGGCATGGTCAATTACCTGGGGAAGTTCATCCCCGACCTCAGCGAGCTGAGTGCGCCCCTGAGGGAGCTAATCAAGAAGGACACTGCCTGGGCCTGGTTCCCGCATCACCAAAATGCTTTTGACATCCTGAAGTCTAGACTGGTCAGTACCCCCACTCTTAAATTCTTCGATCTACAGCGTCCCATCGTTCTCACCTGCGACGCTTCCAAATTCGGTCTTGGTGCCGCCTGCCTGCAGCTCCACGATGGCCTGCAGCTGCCCGTTTCCTATGCGTCCCGCACCATGACCCCTGCCGAGCAGCGCTACGCTCAGATTGAGAAGGAACTGCTTGCCGTGGTATTTGCTTGCCAAGTTCAAGGACTACATTCTCGGCAACAACTTCACGATCGAGACCGACCACCAGCCATTGGTCACCATCCTAAACAAGCCAATCCACGTTGCCTCTTCCCGGTTGCAGCGCATGATGCTGCAGCTCCAGCGCTTCACTTTTAAAATTGTGTATCGCAAGGGCAAGGACATGTTCGTGGCTGACACGCTGTCCCGCGCGCCACTATCGTCCACTGATCGCCACCCATACGAATCGTCAGACCTGATGGTGCTTAACGTTAACATTGTGCCCTCACAGCAGATGCAGTCCCTGGTCAAGCACACTGCCAAGGATCCTGCCCTGCAGCAGCTTGCCGACGTCATCCGGCAGGGCTGGCCAGACCGACGTTCATCCTTGCCGGCCGGTGCCGTGCCCTACTTCCTGGTCCGTGATGAGCTGGTCCTGCACGACGGCGTGGTGGTGAAAGGACACAAGGTGGTTGTGCCCGCTGCGCTGCGGGACCACTATTTTCAGTCCGCCCACTGCGGTCATCCTGGGGCCGAGGCCACTCTGTCCCACGCCCAGAGTCAGTTCTACTGGCCTGGCATGGCCCAAGACATCCGGGAGAGGGTCTCCGCCTGCTCTACCTGCAATAGCCTCGCTCCCCATCAGCAACGCCAGCCGCTTCTGCAACAGCCTGCCCCTGAACTGCCCTGGATGGCTGTCGCCACTGACATTTTCGAGTGGCGTGGCAAGCACTTCCTGGTCCTCGTTGACTCTTATTCCAGCTGGTTCGTGGTCGACCAGCTGCACTCCCTCACCTCTTCGGCCGTCATCGGGAAGCTGCTCCGCCACTTCGCCACTTTCGGCTCCCCGGCGAGCCACGAATCTGACAACGGCAGCCAGTTCACCAGTGCCGAGTTTCACGGTTTCGCTGCCAGCTGGAACTTCCGACACTACACCAGCAGTCCAGAGTACCCGCAGAGCAACGGCCTGGCGGAGCGCGCTGTCCGCAGTGCTAAGGACTTGCTGGAGCATTGCAGACTGTCCAACTCCGACTTTTACCTGGCCCTCCTCAATCTTCAAAACATCTCCCGCGACCCTGCCTTGGGCTCGCCAGCACAGCGGCTGATGTCTCGCACTACGAGACCTCCACTCCCTGTGACCCAGCGGTCCCTCGTGCCCTCTGTTCTCCAGCCCGCTGCTGTCCAGGAGCGCATTGCCCTCAAGCACGAAGTGCAAAAGCGCTCCCACGACAAGTCCTGCCGTCCCCTCCCGCGTCTGTTCCCCGGTCAAGTCGTCCGGATGCAGTCCCCCTCCGGTCACTCCAAGCTTGCCACCCTCGTCGGTAATGCTGGTTCGCCGCGGTCCTACCTTGTTGACCACGACGGTACCATCTACCGCCGGTCCCGCCAACATCTGCGGCTGGTCAACGAGCCCCCACCACCGCCTGCCGACCCTTTCTCCCCTCCGTTGTCCGCCACACTGCCTGCCGCCCCACGCATGCCTCGGACCCTGCCATCTCAGCTCTTCCAGCCCCGCTCTCCACCTGCCAGCCCTCGTTCGCCTGCCCGTCCACCCGCAGCTGCGCCTGCATCCCCTCCTCGGCCTCCGCCTCCTCTTTCTCCTCCAGGTTCCCCGGTTCGGTCACCCGCTCCCGCTCCGGCCCCTGCTCTTCCTGCAGAGGGGGGAGATGGCGAGCTGCGTACCCGGTCCGGGCGGCTGGTTAAGCCGCCTGTCCGCTATGGTGAATTTGCTTAGCTGCTTGCTCAACTGTTTGTTTAACTGTTTGCTTAACTGCTCGTAGCGTATGAGACGTGGTCGCCCCGTCACCACTGTGTTGCTTTTTGTTTCCAAGGGGAAGGATGTAGATGACATGTGCATGTACCTTTAATATAGTGACCTCACCACTACTAACCACTCCCCATATCAGAAGTATAATTGCAACCTCCCCACCCATTGATCTCTCTCTAGCTCCTGTGACAGACCACGTACAGCTAGGGCAGCAACGTTTGTGTATTATCAATAAATAGTAGTAAAGACACAGTGTGTTTATGACTCCTCTTTACAGTAGTTGAGTCAGGGACTATCGCAACATTTAAGAAGCAATTAGACAGGTACATGGGTAGGACAGGTTTAGAGGGGTATGGGCCAAACACAGGCGAGGGGGACTAGTGTAGATGGGACATGTTGGTTGGTGTGCAAGTTGGGCCGAAGGTCCTGTTTCCACACTGTATCACTCTATGACTTTATCTGCAAGGAAGAGAGTGACAGTGGTTTAGGAAGGGAAGGCTACAGCCTAGTGACATATTGTCTTTCTTCCCTGTTCACACCCTCCCTCTACTCATATCACAGAGGAGTAAGAAAACAATGACCTCATAGCCTGTTCCAGCATTATACATGGAGCAAAAAGATAACTTCAGATACATTTTAGTATATGGCCATACACCCCAGGATGCCATGCAATTCCTTGTTCACATGAAGTGCACAAAGTAAAAAAAGTACATTACGAAGTAATGATGAAGCAATGAAAATCACAGAAGAGCAGATGTAGGCCATCTTGTCCAGGAAGGTGATGAATGGATGCTACCCCTGCCCTCGGCATCCTAAGCCAAGAGAAAACTGGGTAGCGTTTCTGCGACTGAAAACGACTCATGTGCTAGTGCTGAAAATGTGAGAGTGGGAAGATTTGATATGGCTGGAGTGTACCTTCAGATTGTATTATCAACACTTTTTCCTTCCCAAAAAATCATGCTCACTGGGAAAATAACCTTTCAACTATGGCATTAGAGGACCACTGGCTGTGAAATTGGTGCTTTACAAGGCTATCTACAGCTGAGAAAATCGCATGAACATTTTATATCCGTTTCAATGGGATGGACACTTGTCATATTTATCTCCTCTGTCTCTTCTTTCTCTGGCTTTAGAATGCCGAATCCAAATGTAATGCTTCCACCTTTGTTTCTTGTAAAGTTGACCAGGACATCTTAGCACAATTAGAGTTCGAACATTCTATTTAAGGGACAGTGTCCCTTAGTAGATTTGGCTAAACACTGTAGTTCATCGTTCTTGTACCATCTCAGAGTATACTCAATCCTACTCCCACAGCATACAAAGATTGGCAATTTGTTCTGTAGAATTGTGGCCATGAAGCTGTGCCATGTTTGCCCATGTGATCCTGGAACTATGCCAAAATGGCACACGATAGTGCTAAACATTTTGCACCACCTTACTCACCATTGTCCTGTGGTGGTCTGTGTCAAGTTTCGTTCAGATTTATATTATATTTTACAAGTTATTCATAATTTTTAAATTTAGAAATTCTAGTTTAAGAAAATTTAGCTGCTAAAATCCTTGCTTGCCCAGCTTGCAACAAAGTTGCAATCGAGGAACACTCAGTCCTTCCAGCAAGATTTTAGCTGAACAGGAGGGGTAGAGGGAAGTTGCATTATTTTTTAAAGTCCTCGAAGCAAGAGGAGGGGGAGGCTGTGCTGGGGGATGTGCCCCTGCACAGTTGGGGTCTATGGGTGAGTGCTGGAATATGGGGGAACGGGTGAGTGGTAGAATATTGCGTTGGGGGAATGGGTTGCATTGGGGGAATGGGTTGTGTTGGGGGACCAGGCCCCCCGTGTGACAGGGACCCAACGGGTTCCAGTTGGTCTAGTGTATTACTAAAACTCTCATCTTGTCTGTATGTGTGCGTGCATGCAATTCATGCCCTGAATTACAACAAAACCGGACACAATAGCGCTACAATTTTTGGGCCACCTTACTCACCATTGTCCTGTCGTGTGGTGTATCAAGTTTTGTTCAGATTGATGGTAAATTTTACAAGTTATTCACATTTAAAACTTTAAAATTTTACTTTTCACTTACCTTTTCAGTGTCAAAACCCCAAATTCTTGCTGGCCCTGCCCGCAACAATGTTGCAATCACAGGACACTGAGTCCTGGCAGCAAGTGAAATCCAAATTTTTTTCCTGGCAGCATTTTAAAAAAAGTTTAAAATGAGGGAGGGTGCATAAGGGGAAATGAGCCGCCCCTACACAGTTGGGACCTATGGGTGAGTGGTGGAATATTGCATTGGGGGAACAGGTGAATGGTGGAATAGGCCTCCCGTGGGGGCTATCGCTGAGGGGGAATATTGCATTGGGGGAACGGGTTGCATTGGGGGACCAGGCCTCCTGTGTGACAGGGACCCAACGGGTCCCACTTGGTCTAGTAACATCTAAATCTCTTGTCATTTTTTAATTTATATGCCTGAAGAATCAGAATGAATTACAGTTAAATTACTTTCCTGATATTTAAACGAGAAATATTGCCCTACACATTTGAAGGGCTCATATTCTCTCAGATACTTTGGTATTTTTATCATCTCCATCTGAGGAGTAGGTCTATTGGTTGTTGTGTCTGATGGATGTCAATGGTAAAAATGCTGCATTTCTTCAATGGTACACAAACATGTTAGGCTAGATTATGTGTTCAAGCTTGGAGTGCCTGATCACCTTCTGATTCAGGCCGAAGTGTTGCCTCTGGGAATTCAGTGAAGAATGGAGACATCTTCTTATTGACCACCTGGTGATGGAATTGAAGAAACTTCAAGTTTGCTGTGCTATTTGCTATTATGCTGCAGTTGTTTCAGGTAAAATGTGGTTGGTGGCTCTCATTCAGCTCTCCCATCCAGAAAACATTACATTTATAAATTGGCATTGGATTCTCATTCCACAGGATCTGGGAGCTCAGAAATGGAACTCCACTTTTATTATTGTCCCACTGGGCTTTGTCCAAAATGCTCTAATGTTTGCAGTGCCTGGAGACTTCATTATGCTCAATCATTTCATTACACTGGTCCAAAACAGTTTTAAAAGTCTTGACCCCATTCCCCCGTCCTTCTTATAAGCATAAAAACTTAATTCATATAATTGATAAAAATAAAGTTATTCAGTGAAGGAGAAGGTTGCATGCTGAGTTTTTTTTTAAAGCATGCTCAGAATTTAATGTGCTAATATTTTTGGTTTGGTTTAAATCCCAAAATTATGTATACTTTTGGGTGGTTCTATGCATATATTTTCTACTGCACTGCATGATTGAGCAAAGCCATATTTTTATTGTGTGCATCTTGGAAGACTTTGGCTTTTAGTGGGCAGACATTGTCTGTTCACACCTGATCGTGTGCATTTCTCCAATTCAGCATTGGCCCGACAGTGGCATTTTCTCTCTGCAGGTAGTAAGTATCCCATGGTGGATTGCCTGAGCAAGGCAAACTCACAACAGTGTGGCTGTGCAAAGGAAACGTTTCGGAAAGTAATGGAGGATGTCGACACAAGCAACAGCAGAAGTGCAGATGCTGACACATCGTTGTAAAACATAATCGAGTGGGTGGGAAAAAGATGCCGCATCTTTCAAGGAAGTGGCAAAACAAGCAATGGATCTTGCAGATGGTGTTGCCAGTGGCTAGCATCTCAGTCCTTGAGTAAACAATAGGTAGGGGGAAGCTGTTCCTGGCAGCTGTTGTTTCAAGAGCCAGGAGTCAGATTCAAAATTGAGAGTTCTAGAACACAACCTCTGTGCAAAAGAGTTTGTCCTTACAGCCTCATTACAATTTTAACAATCTTCAAAAGCCCCATCACCTCCTTCTTCTTAATCTCAAACAGAGCTGGCATATTATCATTCTTCACACCGATTTCACTGTCCTCCATGTCATTCTCTTTGGTAAAACAGATGCAAGTGTTTGTTTAAAACCTCGCCTATGTCCCCTGACTCCAAGCACAATTTCCCTCCTTTGTCATTGAGTTACCTTCACCCTGATCAACCTGTGGGATATTTTTTAATCCTACTCGCCAAAGCAATATTGCGGCCCTTTTTGATCCTTCTAATCACACGCTTAATTTCCTTGTGTTTCTCAAAGTTTGTGTCTGATTCCTTCCTCTTTAAACCTTGCATGTGGTTCCTTTTAATGTGACCAAATTTACAATCTCATCAGTCATCACGACTTCGCTTTCCCTGACCGGATCATGTGGTCCTGAACTTCAATCAACTGGCCTTTAAATAACTCCCACATGTCAGATGTGGACGTACCTAATGACAACTGCTCCCAGTATGCGCTCCTGAGCTCCTGCCTAATAACGTTATAAATTGCCTTACTCCAATCCCTCAAGGTCAAGCCTTCTCCCTGTTCAAAACACCTGGCTCGTAGCTTGTTATCATATCCTAGATTGGGAGGCCTAATATTTGGCTGCTCTCTCCTACAGCGAAAGGACTGGCATCTAACCTGTTGTCATTACTCTCCCTGGTGAGAACCTGAAGCCTAGCTCTTCTTCAGACCCTCTCCCTAGGCATGGCCTCTGTCTCTCTCCCAGAACCGTGGCCTCTGGCTTGCTACCAGCTTCATGCATCTTTAACAGATTGGCTGATGAAGAAGAGAAAGCTAGAAAGTGGATATGAATTCTCAAGGGAGCAGTGCCTCTCATTTAAAGCGGATTGTAGTATAAAAGTGAGCAGGTTTTACAACAACTGTGCAAGGTGACATTTAAAGAGCTATGTATAATTCATTCCCCTTGTTTAAGGAACGATATATTATGATGCAGTGCAGTAAGCATAAACATACTTCTACAGGAACTCAACAGACTAGGCAGCATCTGAGGAGGGAACGGACAGACCACAGTTCGGATTGGGACAGTTCTACAGACTGATGAAGTAGCAAGGGAGAAAGTTGGAAAAGAAAGGTGGAGATGAGGCAAAGAGTGGCAAGTGATAGGTGGATACAGGTGAAGGGGGTGATTGGCTGATGGATGGAGATAGTGAAAGGCTAGAGGTGAAAAGGAAAGGGTTTCAGATAAGGGAAGAAGTGGAGAGGTGAAATGTAAAGGTTGCGGGAGGGTTATGGGTGGAATGGGACAAGTGTGTTCAGTAAGCCTTGTTTAATGGGATTGACATGAGGAAAGGTTAAGCAAGTTTGGTCTGTAGGCACTGACATTTGGAAGAATGAGAGGTGATTTTATTGAATTGTGTCCGTTTCTGAGGGACCTTGATAGCGTAAATTCTGAAAGGATGTTTATCCTTGAGTAAATACTGAAAGGATGGTCTCAGAATAAGAGGCTGTCCATTTAAAACTGAGAGGGGTAGGATTACATCGCTCAGTCTTTGGAATTCCATGGAGTTCTTTTGAACCTGTAGTGGCATAATCCTTGAATGTATTTAAAACTGTAATAGATAGAATTTCAATCAGTAAAGAAATCATGGATTATGGTACTAGAAAGTGGACGAGAACATTTAGATCAGTCACAATCTTACTGAATTGTGAAGCAGGCTCAAGGGGCCGTAGTCTTGTCCCTATTTCTCTTGGTCTTAGAAATGGGTAGTTTTGTTTATATAGACAGATTGTTCTCCAACCTTTTATGCATATCTTTAAAAATTTCTTGTGAATTGAACATGAAATTCAAAGCACAAGCTTTGTTGCTTCAATTATTTAAAACATCACAACAAACATATCTGCATGATGCAGGATAAATCCAGTAACCATAGTTTGTGCCCCAATTGTTGTACATTATAACGGTGAAGAAACTAGAATAGATTGGAAGTTGATTGAATAATAAATGGCTTAAGAACTCGCTTCTGGTTGGTTTTGTTCAAATTTGTAATTTACAGAGCCTTGTGATCAGGAAATAAGTTTATCTTTTCATTAGATGTGAACAAAAGCAGTGCTTGAACTGTGCACCATGTTAGGCAGCAACTGTGGAGAAAGAAACAGTTAACGTTTCAGATCAATGACCTGATGAAAGGTGACACAGGAGTGAATTTTTCAAGTAAGTTTGGCCCTGGTTTTAATCTTTAGCAGCTGTATACTTTAAGAAAGTACATATTGTAATTTGCGATGGGGTCTGGTAGTTCTGTTTTGACAGACAAAAGAACACTATCTCTTGCTCCCAGTCTCTGAACTCTCAAAGCCAAAGGGACAATAATCAATAAGGACTGTCTGTTTATGCTTATCCATCCTCCAGAATTTCGTGGTTGTGTGGCCGAATTGTTGGTCTGCTGTGAGACTGTGATGCGTAATATCACATCAATTGCAAACATTTAAGCCAGACTGCCATGTTCATGCCAAGACTATAAAACCTGTTACCACTGCACGCACAGCATTGAATATCGATAGCTGTGTTTCACACGCCAGCTGTCAGTCCAGAACAGCTTTTTCTCGTGTGATGTTGTCTTCTTGAAACTGGTATGCAAAATTTACCATCACTGCCAGAATAGCTGGGACTGAGTGATGCCACATCTCAGTCTCTGTTCGTACGTGCTGCAGCAACCACTGCTTGAATTCATGAGATATCCTTTCTTGTGCTAGCCACTTACTGCATTACTGCAGTAATGTCATCTTAAACTATGCCAGTCAAACTATAATATTGAGAAGGTTATGGCTTTTGTTTTGTTGACAGGATGAATAGCATAGGCTATATCTGTGAAATCTAATTTCCATGCAGATGTTGATAAGCCCCTTTCTCCACAAAAAGACCAGCAATGGAGCGTGTTAAACAAAAATAATTACTTGGAAACCAGTGATGTTATTTCAGTCTTCAGTGAAGGAAATTTGTCTTCAGCTTTTTGTTGTTCGTCCAACTTAAATTTCCATACTTGTGTACCTTGCTCAAGTTTCTGTTGGAAAGCCTGGAACTCTGGCCCTATTTCTGAAATGCTAATTGTGTATAAAATCTCTGGCAGTGCATGCCACCATTTGGGAAATTAGTGAAAAATGTCCCCGTTCATCTCGAGTTCATTTGAGATCAACCTGCGATCCAGCTGTGAAGAACTCTCGCCAGCACACTTACAAATTAGTTTCTGGAACTGCATTCCTATAATTTCAATTGTGCTTGAAGTCAAGGGTTCAGACATTGAGCTTTGGGCTTGAGTTTATATCATTGAGGTGATGACATTTTCATAGTCTCGCTAAGTATCATTCATGCTTTACTCTTGCTTCTTTTATGGTCATGTCTGTGGGCGGTATGGTGGCCCAGCATGGTGGCGCAGCGGTAGAGTCGCTGCCTTACAGCGCTTACAGCACCAGAGACCTGGGTTCAATCCTGGCTACGGGTGCTTGTCTGTAAGGAGTTTGTGCATTCTCCCCGTATCCTGCGTGGGGTTTCTTCGAGAATTTTGGTTCCCCCACACTCCACAGATGTACAGGTTTGTACGTTAATTGGCTTGATATAAATGTAAAACATGAACATGTCCCTAGTGTAGGATAATGTTAATGTGCAGGGATCGCTGGTCGCTGCAGACTCGGTGGGCTAAAGGGCATGTTTTCGTGCTGTATCGTTAAACTAAACTGGACTAATGGAGTTTAAAAAACGTTTTAAATTATGGCGATCTAGGATCAAATAGTATAATAAAACTGCAATGCAGTACCATTGTTATATTGCACTGTGAGGTTTGGTCGTACATTAACCCATGGAGATATCAAAGATGTAGCTTAATCCTGTGATTGAAATCAGTTTTATATTCCTAAATCTGGATACAGCACACAAATCAATAACTGGAAAGATTTGTTGACGGGATGCTTTTTCAATTGTACCTTTGATTCATCGCAATGAATGTAAAGAACTCCATACTAGCAGACCTTCTTGATGGACCTTTATGTAACATGGGCCACAATGGAAGAGAATCTGTCTTATTTCTCTACTGTAGTATTCCAAGGTGCATTAACTTCAAGAGGGGGTGAGAGATTGCATCCTTCACCTGGTCCGCCCTGTTTCAACGAATGCAATCAACCTGGAGTGCACAATCAAATAAGATCAAATAGAATAAGTTGTCGTACAACTTTAGGCTGTGCACACCATACGCAAGAAGAAGAACTTCAAGAGATGCTCTGACATCATTTTTCATTGCATTTGTGGCAATGGTTTTATGTGCATTTCCAATTTGGAAAGCCACGTGAAATACTTATTCAGTAAGAAAAACAACAATTGTGAAATTTATATTGCACAGGTCAATATAGTTGCACACATTGTATATCAAGCCTGTGGTACCTGTGCAACAAAACAATAATACTATGTTTTTGCAGAGAAGTATTTTCCTTTAAATATGACATGTAACAACTACCAACAATCATCACTTGTCATTATTATCTTTGGCAAACTTCAGAGTGATAGCTTGGTACAGTAAATGCACTTTCCAATCCTGAACACTGACGATCAGGATTCTAACACCTATCACCCATATTTCCACCAACAGAATGAACATTCCTTTCACTAGAGCATGGAGTAAAGAATTCAGAAAAAGGCACAAAGTGCTAGAGTAACTCAGCGGTTGAGGCAGCACTTCTGGAGAATATGGATATTTTGCTCATATGATTCTAATTTCCCCCTCCCCCTGTTTTTCTCACTCTTTCTCCATGAAGACTCTGACTTTACTACCTTTAATAACACTCTTCTTCTGAAACTGCTCTTCCTGGCAGGATAGATGTTGGGACGTTATCAGTAGGATCAGTAGGATCAGTGGGAGAAATCATCTCTCACAGTCCACCTTGAAGCTTACAAACTCCACCTCACTGATTACAAAGATGCCCTCATTGCTGCAAAATCTGCCTACCTCTCCTCCATATTCACTGATCCCTGCCTAAACCACAGAACCCTCTTCTCCACAGTGGGCAACCTCCTCAAGCCTCGAGCAAACACTCTCCCTACCTCTACTCCGGATCTCTGCAACTCATTCCTCAACTTTTTCGCTGATAAAATCAGCACCATCTATCAATCTTTATCCCCTGTACCCGACTCCCCAGCATCTACTCCACCACCTACCAAGGCCTCTCCTTTCAACATCTCCACTGACCTCCTTACCCCTCCTCCACACTGCTTCCTCTCCCAGTTTGACCTGGTCACCCCTATTGAAATCTCCAAACTCATCAGCTCTTCCAAACCCACTACCTGCTCCCTCGACCCTCTCCCCACTCCCCTGCTGAAGTCCTGCCTCCCTGTTCTCTGCCCCTACCTCACTAATCTCTTCAACTCCTCATTGTCCCAAGGAATTGTCCCCTCCGCTTTCAAAACTGCTGCTGTCACACCAATCTTAAAGAAACCTGGTCTTGATCCCTCCTCTCTCATTAACTACCGCCCAATCTCAAACCTCCCCTTTCTTTCAAAAACCCTGGAGCGTATCGTTGCGTCGCAACTTCATTCCCACCTCCTTGCGTATAACCTACTTGAACCCCTCCAATCTGGCTTTCGCCCCCTCCATAGCACAGAAACAACTCTCCTCAAAGTCCTCAACGACCTCCTCACCTCTGCTGACACTGGTTCCCTCAACATCCTCATCGACCTGAGCGCAGCCTTCGATACAGTGAACCACAACATCCTGCTCACCAGACTCAAAGACTTCGGCATTGAAGGCTCTGCACTCAGCTGGCTCCGTTTCTACCTTTCCAACAGATCCCACTTCATCTCTCTCCACAACCACACCTCTGCTACAGCCACAGTCACTCAAGGCGTTCCCCAAGGCTCCGTACTCGGTCCCCTCCTCTTCATCATCTACATCCTCCCCCTTGGTCAGATACTCCGCCACTTCAACCTGGACTTCCACTGTTACGCCGATGACACCCAGATCTACCTCGGCACCAAATCCCCCCACAACCCCCCCCCCCCCCCTCTCCCATATCAACTCCTGTTTGTCAGCTATAAAAACCTGGATGCAACATAACTTCCTCAAACTCAACAGCGATAAGACAGAATTCTTCCTCATAGGCTCCAAAGCCACACTCAGCAAAATCAATAACCCCACTCTCACCATCGACGGCACCACTGTCTCCCCATCTCCCAAGGCCCGCAACCTTGGCGTGATCTTTGATTCCACCCTCTCCCTTGAGCCTCACATCCGCCGTGTCATTAAAACCTCCTTCTTTCATCTCCGCAACATCGCCAAACTCAGATCCTCTCTCACACCTCCCGCTGCTGAAAGACTCATCGATGCCTTCATCTCCTCCCGACTGGACTATTGCAACTCACTTCTCCTTGGCATCAGCTCCACCTACATCAACCGACTCCAACTGGTCCAGAACGCAGCCGCCCGACTCATCACCCACACCAAATCCTCGCATCACATCACTCCAGTCCTCAAACAACTTCACTGGCTTCCCATCTCCCACCGGATCACCTACAAAATCCTGATCCTCACCTACAAAGCCCTCCACCATCTGGCCCCCCCCATATCTCACTGACCTCCTCTCCCCCTACCAACCCTCACGGTCCCTCAGATCCACATCAGCCGGTCTCCTCTCCATCCACAAGTCCAACCTCCGCAGTTTTGGGGACAGAGCCTTCTCCAGGGCAGCTCCCAGGCTCTGGAACTCCCTCCCCCAACTGATCCGCAATTCCGTGTCCCTCACCATCTTCCAGTCCCGCCTCAAGACCCATCTCTTCACCTCTGCCTATCCTTAGCCCAACGTCCCCCTCCCTTTTCATCTGTGCATTAATTGCCTCATATTGTGTTTTGAATTGTATTCTGTCTTTACTTTGTGTACTAGTCATGTCTCTACTATTTATTTCATTCCCCTTACATGTTTTTCCTCTACCTGCTAATTTTTTGTAAGGTGTCCTTGAGACTCTTGAAAGGCGCCCATAAATAAAATGTATTATTATTATTATTAGTAGTGGGAGAGTCTTGAATAACTACAATATAAAAGATGTACAAATTTAAAAATGACGTATGTAGAGAGTTCTTCCTCCAGAAGGTGGCAAATCACTGGAATTCACTGCCCCAACGTGGTGGTAGTGGGTTCATAGAATTATTTAAAGTGGAAATGGGTGAATATTCGATAAATCAAGGAACAGAGGGGTATGAGGAACTGTCTTAGAAAAGGATCTGATGCCAGCCATAGCACTCTGTTGAGGAAATATTATATAATAGAACCGCTCGGATAGTAACTTTTATATAAGCTAGGTAATTTGCAAAAGAAAAACTTAAAAGGTTTTCAGAAACACATGTATCCTGAAGAAATAAGGTACAAAGAGACACATACAGCGAACAGATGAATCAAAACATTGAAATGCTAATCTGAACCTGCATAGCTTAGTTTATTGCTTTGAGGCAATTGTAACATTGGAGGAAATTGTATTTGATATGATTGTGTTGAAGAATGGATTACTGAATGGGGCCTCTTCTTAGGCCAGAGGTCATCTGCTCTTTCTCTATGGCACATTTTAGAGCTCTGACGTGACATAAAGATGAAGAGTTATGGCCGGTTATGCTGAGATCGAGACAGACTTCAAGGCTGAAATATAATAGACTCTGTAGTTAGCCTTGGCTATGTTAAATTAGAATGAGATTGAGATAAGGAATAGGATGTGTGTGAAGGGGAGTAGTTGCTTGGAGAGGAAAAGAATCAGATTGATGGATTTATTTATAGAAAGTCGAAGCAGATGTAATTCTGATGTAATGGTCTGAGTTGTGAATTTACACTTTGTTCTGTAATATTTGTAAAAGGCCTTGTAGAGAGATTGGAACTACAGCTCCCAGAGATAGGAGGAAAAGGGGCTGCAAATTAGAATGAAGCTGTATCCTGACACCAAACACTTATTAAGTTGACAGATTTACGACCCATGTATGCTTGGTTGGGAGGTGTGTGTGGGTTTTGAACTTAGAAACTGTAATTTGGCAAACTCATATAATTAATGTTTTAATACATAGGTAATAGTATTTTAAACTGTGTAAAATTGTAGTGAAACCATTTATGCAAATGTATTGTGTCTAAGTAGGGTTGTAAACATTAGACTTTGTTTAGATTTATAGAAATATCTTTCTTCTTGGTATGGAACGTGTGTATGACATATGTGATCATTGTATTACATATGTATCTTATATTTTGAGGAGTGGTCTTTGATAATTGAGCCTACTGGGGTTTTGCCATGTTGAAATAAAATAATTCTAAACAAAGTTATACCACAGGCAAATGAAGGTTGTAAAATGAGGCCAGGGAAGGGGGGATCATGTGACTGATGTTGTAAATCACCAGAAGGACTCAGATGATTGATTACTAGCTTGTCATACCCTCTGTATCTGAAATGACTAATACCTATATAAATGACATGAGTTCTATCAAAGTTACTCTTCTATGGACCCGCCCCAGAGCATCAGCTCTGTGTTGGAAGGTTTTAGAGACTGTCTCAGCTGAATAAATAATCGATTTCAACAGCTACAAGCGTTTGAGTCAAAGGTACACAAAATTGCTGGGGAAACTCAGCGGGTGCAGCAGCATCTATGGAGCGAAGGAAATAGGCGACGTTTCGGGCCGAAACCCTTCTTCAGACTGTTTGAGTCAAGTTGACTTTAGATTGACAAAATAACTCAGTTTAACACTGTGACTTCACTGCTGCTGTACATGCTGCTCATACATGAACAATTTTAACTGTACTCTAAACTTACTTGCAATGTGTATTTGTTGGTTCCTCCACTGGGCAATCGTGCATCTACCCAATCTATCCCTCTCATGATTTTATACACCTCTATAAGATCGCCCCTCATTGTCCTGCACTCCAAGGAATAGAGACCCAGACTCTAGTCTACAGCTCTGCACTCATCAACCTTTTTGGTGACATCTTCAAAAAACTTGACCTCTCCCTATAGCTCAGACCCCGGAATACTGGCAATATCCTTGTTAATCTTCTCTGTACTCTTTCCAACTTGACAACATCTTTCCTGTAACATGGTGCCCAGAACTGAACACAATACTCTAAATGTGGCTTCATCAACTTTTTATACAACTGCAACATGGCCTTCATCAGTCAGATTATTGAGTATAGAGGTTGGAAGGCCATGTTTATATGTTGTTATATAAGAAGTTGGTGATGCCACATTTAGAGTATTGTTTTCAGTTTGACCACCCTATCTACCTGTGACACCAGCTTCCAGGAACTATGTACCTGTACTCCTAGATCCCTCTGCTCTACAACATTTCCCAGAGCCCTACCATTCATTGTGTAGGACCTGCCCTTATTAGACTTTCCAAAATGCAACACCTCACATTTCTCTGTATTAAATTCTATCAACCATTCTTCAGCCCACCTTGCCAACTGATCAAGATCCTGCTGCAAGTTTTGACACCCATCTTCACTGTCTGCAATACTACCCACTTTTGTATAAGCTGAAAACTTGCTAATCTAGCCATGTGCGTTCTCTTCCAAATCATTGACATAGATGACAAACAGTAAAGGGCCCTGCACCACACCACTAGTCACAGGCCTATAGTCCGAGAAGCAACCTTCCACCATCACCCTCGGCTTCCTTCCGTGAAGCCAATTTTCTATACATTCAGCTATCTCTCCTTGGATCCCATGCAATCTAACCTTCCAGAGCAGCCTACCACGTGGAACCTTGTCACATGCTTTGCTGAAGTCCATATATACATCTGCAGCCCTGCCCTTATTAATCTTTTTGGTCACATCTTCAAAAAACACAACCAGATTTGTGAGACACAACCTCCCACGTGCAAAATCATCCCTATTCAGAGAGTGTCTATCTAAATGCATGTGTATCCTATCCCTCA
Source organism: Amblyraja radiata (assembly GCF_010909765.2). Classification (NCBI taxonomy): domain Eukaryota; kingdom Metazoa; phylum Chordata; class Chondrichthyes; order Rajiformes; family Rajidae; genus Amblyraja; species Amblyraja radiata. The sequence continues at coordinate 46,800,436 of NC_045963.1, forward strand.
GTATACTCTCTAATAACATTACAACTGTAGATGTTAAGCTCGCTAGCCAATAGTTTCCAGCATTTTCCCTGCAGCCCTTCTCGAATGAGGCACAATATTTGCCACCATCCAATCTTCCGGCACCTCTCCTGTATTGAATGATGACTCGTACATTACAAGAGTCCAGTCAAGAGTCAAGAGTGTTTTATTGTCATATGTCCCAGATAGAACAATGAAATTCTTACTTGCTGCAGTACAACAGAATATGTAAACATAATAAATAATATAACAAAAACTCAGAAAAAAAAAGAACATACAATAACATTGCAATAATAATAATAATATCTATTGTAGTTCATAGCTTATGAGGTTGTAGTGTTTAATAGCCTGATGGCTGTGGGGAAGTAGCTCTTCCTGAACCTGGACGTTACAGTTCTCAGGCTCCTGTACCTTCTTCCTGATGGCAGTGGTGAGATGAGTGTGTGACCAGGATGGTGTGGGTCTTTGATGATGTTGGCTGCCTTTTTGAGGCAGCGACTACGATAGATCCCTTCGATGGTGGGGAGGTCAGAGCCGGTGATGGCCTGGCATTGTTTACAACTTTTTGCAGTCTTTTCCGCTCCTGGACGTTCAAGTTGCCAAACCAGGCCACGATGCAATCAGTCAGTATGCTCTCTGCTGTGCACCTGTAGAAGTTCAAGAGAATCCTCTTTGACATACCGAATCTCCGTAATCTTCTCAGGAAGTAGAGGTGCTGATGTGCTTTCTTTATGATTCTATCACTGTGCTGGGTCCAGGAAAGATCGTTGGAAATATGCACGCCCAGGAATTTGAAGTATTTGATCCTCTCCACCATCGTCCCATTGATGTAAACAGGATTGTGTGTCCTCAACCTTCTTCTTCCAAAGTCCACAATCAGTTCTTTGGTTTTGCTGATATTGAGAGCCAGGTTGTTGTGCTGGCACCATATGGTCAGTCGGTCGATCTCACTTCTATACTCTGACTCATCACCATCTGTAATTCATCCCACAACGGTGGTGTCGTCATCGAACATGAAAGTGGAGTTCACACTATGTCTGGCTACACAGTCATGAGTATAGATTGAGTAGAGCACGCAGCGTTGAGGTGCTCCCGTACTGATTATCACTGAGGATGAAGCGTTTCTGCCAATTCGAATAAACTGTTGTCTGTGGATGAGGAAGTCGAGGAACCAATTGCAGAGGCATGCGAAGAGACACAGTTCCATGAGTTTTGTAACCAGCTTGGAGGGGATGATGATATTGAACACCGAGCTGTAGTCTATAAACAACAGCCTGATGTAAGTGTTTTTATTGTCCAAGTGGTCCAGTGCGGAGTGGAGAGCCAGTGAGATCGCAACCTCTGTGGACCTATTGTGACGGCAGGCGAACTGTAGTGGGTCGAGGTTCTTATTGAGGTTGTAGTTGATATGCCCCATAACCAACCTCTCAAAGCACTTCATCACCACGGACGTTAGTGCCACTGGTCGATAGTCATTGAGGCACGTCACCTTCCTCATCTTGGGCACCGGTATTATTGATGCCCTCTTAAAGCAGAAGGGAACCTCAGACCTCAGCAGTGAGAGATTGAAAATGTCCACAAAACCCCCTGCCAGTTGGTCTGCACAGGTTTTGAGAACTTGACCGGGTATACTATCAGGTCCAGGCACTTTCCGAGGATTCACCCCCCTTGAAGGATCTTCTGACGTCGGCCTCTGTGACTGTGACAGTAATACCATGAGAGTGAATGGGGGCTCGGTAAGGCACATCAGTGTTCTCCCTATCAAAGCGTGCAACACTGACTGCTCTTGTCTTTCTCCATGGTAAAAAATAGAGGAGAAATACTCATCGAGGACCTTGCCCACCTCCTGTGGCTCCACACAGAATTGACAGCTTTGATTCCTGAGGGGACCCATCCACTCTCTGGTTACCCTTTTCCCCTTTATGTACATAAAATCTATTTGGATTATACTTAATGCTATCTGCCAGAGCTATCTCCTGTCCCTGTTTTGCCCTTCTGATTTCCTTTTTTAATTTGCTCTGTAATTCTAGAAAATCCTCTAGTGGCACACTTGATCCCAGCTGCTTGTACCTATCCCATGCATCCTTCTTAATCTTGATCAAAGCTTCAATTTCCCTCATCATGCAAGCTTCTACATTTGCCGGCCTTGCCCTTCACTCTGACAGAGACACGTGCCTGTCCTGAGCTCTTGTCAGCACACTTATAAAAACATCCTACTTTCATGACATTCCTTTTCTTTCAAACAACCTACTCCAATCAACTTGAGCGAGTCTCCCTCTCATACCCTCAATGTTGGCCTGATCCCAAATTTAGGATTTTAACTCATGGGCCGTCTCTGTCCATATCCATAACTAACTTAAACCTAATTGAACAGTGGTCACTGGTCCCAAAAGGCTCATCCACGAACACTTCATCCACTCGCCCCTCCCAATTACCCAAGACTCGATCAAGTGTTGCCCTCTCATGTGTGGGGGCCTTCACATACTGCTTGAGAAAACTCTCCTGAACACTTCTGACAAAATGCACCCCGCCTAAACCTTTTACACTATGAAATTCCCAGTCATTATTGGGAAAGTTAAAATCCCCGGTTGTCACAGCATTATTTGATCTGCAGCTCTAGCATATTTATTCTTCTAATTCCCGTGAACTATTTGGGGGGCCTATTGTACACCCCCAACAAGGTGATCATCTCTTTCTTGCTCCTCAGCTCCACCCATATAGCTTCACTAGACGAACCATCCTTAATATCACCTCCGAACACAACCGTGACATTTGTCTTAACCAATAATGCAACCTTCCCTCCTCTTTTACCCTCACCCCTGTCTCTCTTGAAGCTGCTGTGCCCTGGAACGTTGAGCTACCAGTCCTGCCTTTATCTTAACCAACTTTCAATAATGGCTTCAATGTCCCAGTCGTACATATTTATCCATGACCTAAGGTCATCTGCATTCAACAGCATTCCTTCCTCGCTCTCTACCATCCTCCTGCCTCTAAACTTTCTCTCATCACCCTCCATGCCAACTTCTAACCTCTCACCTGCTTCTGCCCTGTATAACATCCCACCCTAGTGCCAATCTAATTTAAACTCACCCGTGTAGTACTAATGAACCGGCCTGCCAGGAGATTGATAGGCCTTCAGTTAAGGTGCAACCCATCTCAAGTCAAGTCAAGTCACGTTTATTTCTAACATACACATATGAGATGTGCAGTGAAATGAAAGTGGCAATGCTCGCGGATTGTGCAAAAAAACACAGAACAGAATAGAACAGAATCAGTAATTACATATAAGAAAAAAACGAAAAAAACCCCAGCAATTTTAAAAAGACACAACACAACAGTAAGTTGGTACAGTAAATTAGTCCCTGGTAAGATAAGAGTTTACAGTCCTGATGGCCTGTAGGAAGAAACTCCATCTCATCCTCTCTGTTTTCACAGCATGACAGCGGAGGCATTAGCCTGACCGTAGCAGTTGGAACAGTCCATTGCCGGGGTGGTAGGGGTCCCCCATAATGTTGCTGGCTCTGGATCTGCACCTTCTGTTGTATAGGTCCTGCAGGGGGGGCGAGTGTGGTTCCCATAGTGTGTTCGGCCGAACGCACAACTCTCTGCAGAGCCTTCTTGTCCTGGGCAGAGCAGTTCCCAAACCAGATTGTGATGTTGCCGGACAAGATGCTTTCTACAGCCCCTGAGTAGAAGCACTGAAGGATCCTCAGAGAGACTGAATTTCAATAGACAATAGGTGCAGGAGTAGGCCATTTGGCCCTTTGAACCAGCACCGCCATTCAATGTGATCATGGCTGATCATGATCATCCCCAATCAGTACCCCGTTCCTGCCTTCTCCCCATATCCCCTGACTCTGCTATTTTTAAGAGCCCTATCTAGCTCTCTCTTGAAAGCATCCAGAGAACTTGCCTCCACCATCCGCTGAGGCAGAGAATTCCACAGACTCACCACTCTCTGTGAGAAAAAGTGTTTCCTCATCTCCGTTCTAAATGGCTTACTCCTTATTCTTAAACTGTGGTCCCTGGTTCTGGACTCCCCCAACATCGGGAACCTGTTTCCTGCCTCTAGCGTGTCCAAGCCCATAACAATCTTATATGTTTCAATGAGATCCCATCTCATCCTTCTAAACTCCAGAGTGTACAAGCCCAGCCTTTCCATTCTCTCGGCATATGACAGTCCCGCCATCCCGGGAATTAAACTTGTAAACCTACTCTGCACTCCCTCAATAGCAAGAATGTCCTTCCTCAAATTAGGGGACCAAAACTGTACACAATACTCCAGGTGTGGTCTCACTAGGGCTCTGCACAACTGCAGAAGGACCTCTTTGCTCCTATATTCGATTCCTCTTTTTATAAAGGCCAACATGCCATTCGCTTTCTTCACTGCCTGCTGCATGCTTACTTTTATAGACTGATGTACAAGGACCCCCAGATCCCGTTGTACTTCCCCTTTTCCCAACTTGACGCCATTTAGATAGTAATCTGTACCAAAGAATGCCTCTCCAGCTTGCTTGAATGACTACCGACCCTCATCTTGGTAGTCATGAAATGCTTCGAGAGGCAGTCACGAAACACATCTGCGCCTTCCTCCCTCGCAACATGGACCCGCTACAGTTCGCATACCGTCCAAACAGATTTCCGCAGCTGTCTGAGGTGGTAAAGGCACTGCCTTGCCTTACTCAGCAGTGTGGCAGCGTGTGATGTCCATGTCAGATCCTCTCTGATGTGGACTCCCAGGTATTTAAAGCAGCTCACCCTGTCCACAGTAGCTCCATTTATCTCCAGTGGTGTATACATCCTCGGATGTTGTGCCCTTCTAAAGTCTACAATCAGCTCCTTAGTTTTTATGACATTCAAGAGGAGGCTGTTGTCGTGACACCAGAGTGCTAGATCAGCAATCTCCTCCCAGTAGGCCTTCTCATTGTTATCGGAGATCAGGACCAACACCACAGTGTCATCAACAAACTTGATTATAGAGTTGGAGCTGAACTGGCCACACAGTCATGTGTGTACAGGGAATACAGTAGGGAGCTGAGGACACAACCCTGGGGGGATCCTGTGTTCAGGGTGAGGGTGTTCGATGTATTTCCTCCCATCTTGACTACCTGGGGCCTGGCGGTGAGAAAGTCCAGGACCCAGGCACACAGGGGAGTGTTCAGCCCCAATTCCAGCAGCTTCTCAGCAAGTCTGGTGGGGACTATCGTATTGAAGGCTGAACTGAAGTCTATGAACAGCATCCTCACATAGCCCCCTTTCTGGCTGTCAAGGTGAGAGAGAGCGGTGTGCAGAACCTGGGAGACCGCATCGTCCGTGGATCTGTTTGGATGGTATGCGAGCTGTAGTGGGTCCATGTTGCGAGGGAGGAAGGCGCAGATGTGGTTCTTGACCAGCCTCTCAAAGCATTTCATGAACACCGAGGTGAGGGCCACCGGTCGCTAGTCATTCAAGCAAGGTGGAGAGGCATTCTTTAGTACAGGTACAACGATGGATCTTTTGAAGCAGGCAGGGACCACAGACTTGGCCAGGGGGAGGTTGAATATTGTGGTGAGCACTGGAGCTAGCTGAGTAGCACAAGACTTAAGTACTCGCCCCGATATACCATCTGGGCCTACAGCTTTCCTCGTGTTCACACGTCAGGGCCCTCCTCACGTCGTGCTCGGACAACGAGAATGGGTGCACATCTCCAGCGATGGACCTCCCTTCAGCTTCGATAGCCAGCACGCTGGCGGTGTTGTCGTTAGCCGGCAAACCTGGGGTGATGTTGCCCCTCTCGAATCGTGCGTAGAAAGAGTTCAGGTCATCAGCTAGGGAGGTGCCGGCACTCCCGGTTGAGGGGGGGCTGCTCTGGTAATTAGTTACAGTCCGTAGCCCTTGCCACAGGCGTCTGGTGTCCAGCTGCTCCATCTGTGACTCCATCCTGTCCCTGTACCTCCTTTTTGCGTCCTTCATCGCCCTTCGCAGTCGGTAGGACTCTACCTTGTAGTCGTCCATATTGCTGGATGCCAGGCCGGAGTTGTAAGCAGCGGTGCGAGCATTCAAGGCAAAGCGAATGGACCTGTCCACCCAGGGTTTTGGATTAGGAAAGATGCTAACCCTTACCATGGTGATGATATTATAGGCTATTGTTGCAATGAAGTCCGTGACCACTTCCGCGAACTCACTGACGTCATAGGAACCTGCTTGGAACATATTCCAGTCAACATCAGTCAGTGCATCCTGCAGCATGGCCTCTGACTTTATCGGACCACCGCTTTATGTCCCTTGTCACTGCCGCTTCCCGTACTATCTGTTGTTTATAATCCGGCAGCAGGAAAATGGCAGCGTGGTCGGATTTTCCAAATGGAGGGAGTGAAACGGCCTTGTAACCTTTCCTGAATGGCATGTAGCAGTGGTCCAAAGTTGTTTCCCCCCTGGTGACACATGTGATGTGTTGGCAGAAGTTAGGCATAACCTTTTTGTGATTTGATTTATTAAAATCTCCAGCCACCACCATAGCCGCATCAGGGTTCTTGTTTTGGTGTCGACATAACACATCGTGTAGGGCCGATAGTGCCACTTCTGTGTCCGCATGCGGTGGAATGTAGATGGCTGTGATGATCACTGAGCTGAGCATCTCTCTTGCACAGGTCACCCCTGCCCCAGAAGAGATCCCAATGGTCGAGAAATGTGAATCCCTGCCCCTTGCACCAACTCCTCAACCACACTCATCTCCCATATCTTTCTGTTCTTACCCTCACTAGCACATGGCACTAGAAGCAATCCCGAGATCACTACCCTGGAGGTCCTAATTTTCAGCTTCTTACCTAACACCCTATACTCATACTGCAGAACCTCTTTCCTTTTTTTACCTATATAATTTGTGCCAACTTGCACAACTACTTCCGGATGCTCCCCCTCCCCTTTCAGGATGTCATGCAGCTGCTCCAAGACATCCTGGATCCTGGCACCAGGGAGGCAGCACACCATCCCAGAGACAAGACCGCAATCGTTCTCCTCTCACCTTAAACATCTGATTCTTGATTTCCCTACTCTGGGTAAAAGACTCTGTGCTACTATCCTAACTATCACCCTCATCATGATCTTACATATCTCTATAATGTCACTCCTCATTCTCCAGCGCTCCAAGGAGTAAAGTCCTAGTCTACCTAACCTTGAATAATTCAATACCTTATTGTCACATGTACCTAGGCACTGTTAAATTCTTTGTTTTGCAAACAATACACAAACTGTGCAAAGAGTTGCCACGTTTCAGGTGCTGAAAAAATTACTAAAGTGTTCATTAGACTGTTGCTTCCTCTTCGTTCTCAGAGCCCCCCATCCCCACCAGTTCATCTCGGCCAGGCCTCCAATCCGAAAAACAACCTTCCACCATCACCCTTTGCTTTCTTCCATGAAGCCAATTCTCTATCCAGTAGGCCAGCTCTCCCTCGATCCCATGCAATCTGACCTTCCAGAGCAGCCTATCATATGGGACCTTATCAAATGTCTTGCTAAAGTCCATACAGGCAATGTCTTTGGCTTTCCCCTCATCTACCTTTTTGGTTACTTCTTCAAAAAACTCAGTCAGATATGTAAGACATGATCTCCCAAATACAAAACCATGCTAACTATCCCTAATCAGCCCGTCTACCCAAATGCATATATAACCTATCCTACAGAATTCTCTCCACTAACATGTTGATCATAGATGTTAGCTCAGTCGTTCATAATTCCAAGGCTTTTCCTTGTAGCCCTTCTTCAGAGGCACAACATTAGCCACCCTCCAGTCTTCTGGCACCTCACCCATGTCTAATGATGATTCATATATTCCAGCCATGGCACCTGCAATTTCCTCCCTAGCTTCCCACAGGGTCTTCGGATATCTCTGACACACCAACTTATGAACTATCTGAATGGTGGCCGATTAGGAAAAGGGGAGATGCAATGAGACCTGGGTGTCATGGTACACCAGTCATTGAAAGTAGGCATGCAGGTGCAGCAGGCAGTGATGAAAGTGAATGGTATGTTAGCATTCATAGCAAAACGATTTGAGTATTGGAGCAGGGAGGTTCTACTGCAGTTGTACAGGGTCTTGGTGAGGCCACATCTGGAGTATTGCGTACAGTTTTGGTCTCCTAATCTGAGGAAAGACATTCTTGCCATAGAGGGAGTACAGAGAAGGTTCACCAGATTGATTCCTGGGATGTCAGGACTTTCATATGAAGAAAGACTGGATAGACTTGGCTTGTACTCGCTTGAATTTAGAAGATTGAGGGGGGATCTTATAGAAACTTACAAAATTCTTAAGGGGTTGGACAAGCTAGATGCAGGAAGATTGTTCCCGATGTTGGGGAAGTCCAGAACAAGGGGTCACAGTTTAAGGATAAGGAGGAAATCTTTTAGGACCGAGATGAGAAAAACATTTTTCACACAGAGAGTGGTGAATCTCTGGAATTCTCTACCACAGAAGGTAGTTGAGGCCAGTTCATTGGCTATATTTAAGAGGGAGTTAGATGTGGCCCTTGTGGCTAAAGGGATCAGGGGGTATGGAGAGAAGGCAGGTACAGGATACTGAGTTCGATGATCAGCCATGATCATATTGAATGGCGGTGCAGGCTCGAAGGGCCGAATGGCCTACTCCTGCACCTAATTTCTATGTCTATGGCTATGTCTATGAAAGCAAATACCTGCTCTGTTTTTTGAAGACCGAGAAGTAATGTCTGGGATCGAAGAGGAATCAGCCTGAAGACCAAGCTGACGGCGGATATGGTGTTGTTATCATACCCATCTTACTCGATGCTTGTGAGACATGGACAATGTACAGCAAACATTCCAGACAGCTTAACCACTTCCACATGACTTGACTGTGCAAAATACTTGATATCAAGTGACAAGACAAGATTCCAGACTTGCAGTCTGTCCCAGACAACCCTACCCAGCATTTACACATTGTTGAAAGAACAGATCAGGTCGACAGGATATTGTGTAAGAGAATACCAGAGCAGCTACTTTATGGAGAGCTGGTGGAGAACAAACAATCATGTAGTGGACAGAAAATGGGATTCAAAGATTCTCTTAGAACATCCCAGAAGAATTTCAACATTGACACACACCATTGGCCAACTAGTATTGGGTTGCCTTGTTTGGTGTATCTGCATATGAGGAAGTTAGAATTGAGGAAGCAGAGTAAAAGAGATTCAAGAATGACTAATGCCACAGCATCTCTAAACATCGGTTCACCTGTGGGAAAGAACCTTTTAAACCCAGATTAATGTAATCAATCACCTCCATACACATTGCAACACTATAAACTAGATGCCATGGTTTTACATCCACCTGTATTCCCATTATCAATGAACTGTGTACTTGCAATCCAAAGTCTCTCTGTATAATACTGCTCAGGATCCTATATATGTCCAACCTTGATTTAGCTTCCCCAAACTGATCATTGTGCTCTTGTCCAAGTTAAATTCCATTTGGCATTCCCTTGCCCACTTTCACAGGTGATCTATATTCTGTTGTAACTATTTTCAGCTTTTATTTTATTTAAATCCAAATTGCTGATTAAAAAAAGAAACACATTGGACATATAAAAGCAAAAAGTGATTGAGGCAACAAACATGGAGGAAGAAATATAATCAATATTTCAGGTCAATTACTGAATCCGCCCATCATTTTCTATATAATTTTAGTTATTCAACTTCTGCAGTGAGGTACCTTTCACATCCCAAAGCATTAAAATGCATTAATGGGAATACAGAAAATGCAGCAGCCAATTTATGCAGTGTAAGTTGTCAAATAAAGCAGCCATAATTGCTCGATAAACTACATTGGCCAGGTCGGAGCATAACTCTGTTGCTTCTTTTCACGTGGTGCTACATAATTTATTTGCATCCAACTGCAAGAAAAGCTGCAGCTTTGATATAAAATGTTACCACTATACAGAGGTGCAGCTGAATAACGTTGTTATCTCAACTATGTCACTCAAAGATTAAGAACGACACCTTACACAAGTTGCTTGTGAAGCTGCTGTCTCACAGTTCCATCAACCTAGGTTCAGTCCTTAGCTGCCGCGCTGTCTGTGTGGAGTTTCCACGTCCCTCCCCCATTTCATTTGGGGTTTTCAGTTTCCCGCCACACATACCAAACACGGGCAGGGCGGTGTAGCCGCTGTAAATCGGCCCTAGTGTGCAGCTGACTGGGAGAATAAGTCACGGGGGAGGGGGGAATGATGGGGTAAAGATAATTGTTTTGAGATCGAGCGAAAGCAAATAAGTTATCGTATAGAAAATTACCAGTTCCCTATTAAAACCCGCCTCCCCACAAGCACAGACAGCCGACAGGACCTCATCCAAAACAAACAATTCCCTGGGGGCGCTGTCATGGTAATATCATATGACCTTTAAACAGCCCCGTGCTCAGGGAGGCAGGTCTCCCTTGAATGAACGTCCAGGAGCTGCACACAACTCGGTGTTGTCTTGTCCCGCTCGAATGCTTCCCTGCCTCACAAGTTGAAATGAATACCACAGTAGCTCAGTGTCTCCCCCTCCTCCCTCTATCTAGGCTGGACAAAGTTCAGTCCCTTCCTTTACCATTTGGGAATTCCATTGAATCTTGCATTCACGTTGCGTACCGCATCAGACAGCTCTAATAGCCCGACACAATGCACTCCTAACTCTTGGCAGCTGTTCGGAATTTGATAGTGTGCTTGTATGTGTGCGAGCGGAGTTTCAAAACTACTGAAAACAAGCTGCGATTTGTAAAGTGTTTGCTTTCCAATTGTTAATTTTGCGTGGGATTTGGATTTAATTATTGCAATTTACATCGCGCAAATTACGATTCATTCCATAACGCAATGGTACAGGATACAGTGACTTCGTTTAGTTGCAGAGAAAAGACTCGCATCCACATTACATGCAGTTTAAATAAAGCGGACGAAAGTGCAAAGGGGACATTTTGCAAGATACGATTGCGCGCACTTTACCGCATGAGTTACTTCGCACCGGCCTTTCAGGAATGTGCATTCAATTGAGCCAAGTAGTGCAGGTTATTTGTTTTCGATTGTCGCTGATGTTTCTCGCCTGCGTGAAGGCATGGCTGGAAGATGATGGTATAAAAAGGGACACAAAGTGCTGGGATAACTGAGTGGGTCAGGGCCAGGCAACATCTCTGGAGAAGGTGGATAGGCGACGTTCGGGCAAGGACAGACAAACTGCTAGAGGTACTCAGCGGGACAGGCGGCATCTCTGGATAGAAGGAATGGATGACGTTTGGGGGTCGAGACCCTTCTTAAGAATGATTGTTTAGGGGGGCTGAAAGCTATGCGACAGGGGAGGCAAGGCAAAGCGTGCAAGTACTAGGTAGACATAGGCGAGGGGGGGTTTTGACAGGCATACGGTCGGAACAAAGATCTGATATAAAAGCAGAAGCCAAGGTGAGACAGGATTTAAGGGTTGCGGATTGTGAAGCAAGAGGATGGAATGGAGGGGAAGGGAGAAATAGTAGAAACCAACATTATCCCCACCCCCCTACAATCCGCCTCTAGAAGGGTCCCGAACCGAAGCGTCACCTATCCATGTTCTCTAGAGATCCTACATGACCATACTCAAGAATTTTGTGTAAACCAACATCTGCAGTTCTTTATTTCCGCAATGATGTACCTTTGTGTGAAAGGCGCACCGACCTCGGCGGTTGCGGGGAGCCGGCACTCCCTTCCCTCCTCTGAGCCGGCACTCCCCTCCTCTGGGCCCGCACCCCCTCCACTCTCTTTGAGCCCGCACCTCCCCCTTTCCTCAGCCAGCCGCCCCATTCCCTCCCCTGAGCCCGCACCTCGTTCCCTCCCGAGACCACACCCCTCCCTCCCTCCTGTGGACACGCAGCCCCTTCCCTTCGCCGCTGAAACCAAAGCTGAAAGTGCAACCCTGCCTCTAGCAGCGAGTCTGTTTTCCTGTCGGCAACTCTGCGGAAAAGGGCACTTCCAGTCCCAAACCCTCTTTGTGCTTGACGTCATGTCTGCCCGAGATTGGACGGCGAAACTGTGACTCCAACCCCCTCCCTCTTTTCTAAAAAAACTTTTTAAATACTTTCAATCTGTTCAAACTAAAATACTCTACAACCATCGCGATACCATCTGACATCTGCTGCTGTGCGTCTCTCTCTTATTTATTTATTTGCACTCTCTGAGCTTTAGTTTTTTTTAAAGAATTGTAAAGTTATCTTTTCCTGGAGACTATTGGCAGCCAGCGTTTTATATTTTATATATAGAAAAAATAATATATTTATAACAAGACGTCTTCGCATTCTGCCGAACCAGGGGAGCAGGGCAGTGTGTTCAAAGGGAGCACAGAAATAATTCTGAGCGGAGTGGAGATTTAAAGACAACCTCCCCCCTCCCCGACATCGACATGGAGTGGATGAGGTACAGTGTGTTACTGTGGCTGGTGTCTGTATTCGAACCGCACCATGCCTGGGGTGACAAGAGGACATTGAGGAGGATCACGTATGTGCTTCACCCGGCCAAAGCTCCGCTGGGCGGCGGGGCCAGCGGCAGCAGCATCGGGCGGGCCAGCGGCAGCAGCATCGGGCGGACCAGCGTCTCTGCCTTCGGTACCAGGCACAGCTCTTCCTCCTCGTACACCGTGAGGAGCCAGGGCTCGGCTCCTGTGCTGCAGGTGAAGACCAGCTACAGAACTTCGCCTCAGGTCAGAACCCGGCGAATGGGCAAGGCGAGCCCGCATTTCCAGCAGCAGCAACAGCTCCTCGCCCACTATCACTCCCACCAGTTCTACCAGCAGCACCACTCCAAGTCTCCTCAACAACAGCCCATCAGGCACCCAATGCACTACCAAAAACAACAGCTTAACGGGTAAGATCTCGACAGTATCATTAGTGTTCACCTTTGACCTGCGGCCGGAGAATTATCTCGTAGCCAAACTATTTCCTTCTCGCTCGGCTTCGCCTATTAATTCTGTACCCGGAACATCCCGCTGATAATGGCCTTCCTAATGATGAATATGATGTCCTTAACCCATCGTCAGTTGTCCTGGGCGAAAGTGCCCTTCGGGATAAGTGGCAAGGCACTGATTATAATTAGAGAAACCAGCTTCAGGGAAAATGTGATTTCTCACAAGTGGGATTCCGAGTTTTCCGCCGAGTCCCAGATTGCTTACTTCCTGCGACATGCAACATGTAGGCGCAACTTTTTAAGTAGGTGCGCACAGTAGCGGCACGGAGCTCAGCTATGAATGGGAAAACGCCTGTTCACGTGCTCTACAGAAACATTGCAATAATGGGATCATTTTCAAAGACGATATAGCGTGCACCTCGCTACCGATGTAGTTAAATTGTTATTATTGTGATTGGCAAGGAACTCGGCAAGTTGTATAAAGGTGGGATAAATTTATGGAAGAAACACCATGACCCTAGAATTTGTAATTGAGAATCATGACTCGAGGAGATCCTAATCCCCGAGGTCTTTTCAGTTGGTGATCTTAAATTGAAGGGTCTTGCTGTCGAAATGTTGGACTTTTGTTTGTAATCGACAGTCTTGACCCGGCGTCTTGGATGTTCAGAATCCTGACGCAAGGGATTGTGTCCTTGAAGCTGATCCAAATAACTTTTGCATTGCGATTTTTTTGGCTTGATAGTTCCAGCTGCTGAGAAGTTGGACTCGAGGTTTCCGTTCTCCGGGGGGGCGGGGGTGATGCACCTCCGAAAACGGAATGAGTTTGTGCAACTAATTCAAGAAATACAGTATTTCTTTCACTTTTGGGATGCTTGCCATCACCGACTCACTTAAACTTGAAAGTAATTTCTTGTTGATGCAGAAGATTGCTCAGCACTTGGATGCATTTGAAGGTTTATTAATTGGAAGGATATTTGATTTCGTGTCTCTCTTTTTAAAGACCTACAACAATCAGTTGTCAGGTGCATGCATTGAACTAACAGGGAGGCATTGAGTTATGCAGCGTGGAAACAGGCCCTTTGGCCCACTTGCCCACACCGACCAATCCTATCCCATCTTCATTCCATCTGCTTGTGTTTGGCCCATATCCATCCAAACTAATTTTATCCATGTACCTGTCTAAATGTTTCTTAAATGTTGTGATAAGTCAACTATCTCCTCCGGCAACTCATTCCATACATAGTTGCCCTTCGGGTTTCTATTAGATATTTCCTCCCCTCACCTTAAACCCATGCCCTTTGGTTCTCGATTACCCTACTCTGGGTAACAGTCTCTGCATTTACCCTATAGAGCCTGTCCCACTTACGCGACTTCTTTGGCGAGTTTAGGAGACTCTGCGCTCGCCACAAGTTCACCACATGATCTCCTTCATGGTCTGGAGGAGTTCCCGCATTCTGGGAACTAGCCGTGGCCTCAGTATGGTCGCCGAAAATGTTTCAACATGTGAAATATTTTCTGTGGCCAAAAATTGGTCGCCATGGAGAAAATTGATACTTTTGTAGTTGTAGGTCTAGTCGTAGTGGGGTCGCCTTGTTATCGTAGGTAGTCTTAGTTAATAGCCTTTGCTGACATCGTCATTGTCATTGGCTCATTGCGGGAAAAAAAGGTATGTAAATAGCAGCACGTGATGCGCTGTCATTCCAGTTTTTATACATCTCGATAAATCTAACACTAAAACAAGCAAAACACTGAATTTAAAAGAACATTTTTTTACATTTCGATAAACCTAACACTGAAACAAGCAATACTCTGAATTTAAAAGAACACGTTTGAAAAATCTAACGTCATTTTTTTAGATGATCTTATGACTATAGAGTCGTAGCTTGCTTTCTGTGATTGTGGGTGTAGTCGTCTGTAAGTTGAAGGTGATCGTCTTCAGTCCCCACTATTGGGTAGTGGGTAGGGTGTCTTCTACACATTCACTTTTCGGCGATTCAACAAGACTATGACAGTCGCCTGCTCTCGCAAAACAAGTTGCCTAAGTGGGATAGGCCCTTGACTATTCCTCATGATATCGTATACCTCTATAAGATCACCCTTTATCCTGCTGAGCTCCAAGGAATAAAGTCCTAGCCTGGTCGACATCCCTATATAGCTCAGGCCCTCAAGTCCTGACAACATCCTTGTAAATATTTTCTGCACCATTTCCAGCTTTACAACATCTTTGTACTATGTATAGTTTGATTACCTGCATTTCAAGATTTATCTGCTCTACAACCCCCAAGAGCCCTGCCATTCACTGTGTAGATTCTCCCTGGTTGGACTTTCCAATTTACTGTGTAGGTCTTGCCCTGGTTTGACTTCAAAGGAGATTTTTCTTTTACAGGAAGGTTTTATTGGCAGACAGATAACTGTAAAATAAATGTTCTATTAGTCAATATCTCATTCTTCTGATTAATTTGTCACATTGTGATTCGCAGAGTTAATGTTTGCGGTGGCCAGTGCTGTCATGGGTGGGCTCAAGTTCCCGGCTCCCAAAGATGCACCAAACGTAAGTTACCGTTTCGATACTTATTGACTTCTTGGTAGGTGGTGATTTATTTTGAACTTTTAAACAATATCATCTGAATGTGTTTGAGAAAACAAGCTATGCAGTCTTTCCATTACCACTGCAGGGAAGTTGACCCACATTCCATTCTGGGTGTCGTCACATCTGTGACACTGCCTGGGCAGATTCCATACTTCCATCTGCAAAAAAAACTCCAAAAAACAAGTCCAGACTCCATATTCTGTCCATCACAACCAGACCTAGATTCCAAGTGTCTGTCCATAAAACAGCCAAAGCCAGACTCGGACTTTATATCTCCACCTGTGACACATCCGGACCCATACTCCATATATCTCTGCCTCTAACAAAGTCAAACCCAGACCAAGGCATGCAGCCTGACCATCTATCTGCCTGGAACACTCAGAACTAGGCTCCACATGTCCATTTGTGATGCTGTCAGAGCAGACTCTGTATCTCTGTCTTTAACACTATTGAACCCAGATTCCACAACCTTAATGTCATATCTTCACCTGTAATGCTGTCTGGCAAAGACTCCAGATGTTTGCCTGTAACAGACAGCCACAGATTGTGTGTCTCTGTCTGTGACAGTCAGTACCAGACTCCATGTCTCCGTCTGCAACACTATCAGACCCAGATTCCATGTCTCCATCTACCACACTGTCACACTCACATTCATTATCTGTGTCAGTACAATGTCACAACCATTCTCCATTTGTAACAATGTCATCTCCAGACCTCAGTATGAAACAGTGTCAGACACATAACGTATATGCTGCCCAAAATACTCAGTCTGCGTTCCATGTTTGCAATGCTTTCAGATTCCTTATTTCCAAATCTAACACCATCAGACCCGGTCTTCATATCTCCATCAGTAACACTGTCATGAACATATACCATATCTCCATCCATAACATTGTCAGATCCTGACTTGATATTGGCACTGTCACTCTCAGACCGAGACTCCATAGTGTCACAGTCAGATGCTGACTATACTATGAAATGTGACACGAACAAGCTGCGAATGGATCATTTCCAGAATCTATCTCCCCATCATTGTCAAACAAAGGCTCTACTTCATCTTTTGAAACGCATGCAGACCCAAACTCTTTCATTATCTTTACAGGTGATCACCCATGTTGCAGGCAAATTATTTTCCTTGGCAACAGTCTGTATTGTAACACTCTGTAACACAACACTGTGTCACCTGTGCATGGGTCATGAAACGAGAATTGAAAAAAATGCACTTTGTGCATTCGTTCACTTTTTTTGCGCATAAATTCTGAGGGTGAATTTTATTCTGTATATCCAATTTTTGGGAATGATTTGTGAATTCCATAAGGACAAATTTCCATTACCCAAGTGGCCATAAAGTGGGAACACCTGTATTAACATCACTCCCAGACTCCACATATCTGTTTATAACACAGTACGACTCTCATTGTCTTTATCAATATCACTCCCAAACTGTAACATAGAGGAGTCATATCCAGACTCCTTGTTTCCCATCATTATTGTAGTAACACATTTCATCTTCTTATAGGATGTACCATAACCTAAACACTGGAAGCATTAGTTCCTTTGCTTACTGTGTGAGCCTCGAGGTGCGAGTTACAGCTTGCAAATCTGTACGATTCGTTAAGGTTCTCCCTGCAGTTTGGGACCTGGCAGTTCATTGTGATATTATGGCATTATTTAATTATATTATGTAAATCACTACAATTTATGGCTGGAAATACCCTGTGGGCTTGGGTGGGAAAGATTGGGTTTAGCCTCGGTGTCTGAATCATGTGTTTTCTGGGAAAGGGGTTTTGGATGCAGGTGGGTGGCAGCTGTGACTGCAGCTGCTGTGAGTTTATCCTTCATGGATGTGAACAGCATCACTTGCAGGGATTGCAGTTCCATGTATTGATGTAAGCACCAACAAACACTATCCATAAACCCTTGAAATGAATCGCTGGCCAGGATAAGTGAGCCCATTGATAATTTCTGTCACATCCTCAGCCAGAAGAATAAAGCCATAACTATTTTAGTAGCTGTTTTGTCTTAAGAGCTGAAATTTCCCATTCCTTTTCTGGAGATCACTGGAGCTTTTTTTTTGCTATGGATGGCCAACTCGTGCCACAACGGAGCTTGATAAATACTGATATTTACAACGAATCACCTATTAGCTGATCTTGGTAGTCACCATGTTTGCAATCAACAGTTCATAGACAATCCAGTCCTATAATGATGGGAAGGGTTCATGGTGCTTGGCGATGATGTTGACTTCCACTCGATGGGAATGCATTTCAGAAAACTGGGATGCATTCCCTGTGAATCTTCCATCAAAACATTGAAGGCTGGTTTATTGTTGGAGGTGAACTATATCCCAGTGCATTTCCCTGCATTTGAGGCTTGTGATTTTATTGTAAATTAAGAGCAAATAACAAAGAAGTGTACAATGTGCAGTTTAAAAATAAAAGCTGTGTTAATGGTTACGCATAGAGGATTTGAGGATATTGGTGTAAAATTGTTAGCTTCCATACATAAGAGCAATGACTGTATTTCAGTTACCTCGCTGTATAAAAAATACTGCAAGATATTCTGAATGACAAAGTATTTGTAAGCTCTCTCCCTGTATTCTCTGTCTTCTTGGCTGTACTGCCATTCATCTTTGTCATTGCTGTTTTTTCTCTGTTTCTGTCCCTCACTGGCTCTTGGTGTGTATACGTGCACATGAGCACAGTATTCAACATGGGTCCAACAGCCCAATCAGAATCAGTTGGGCCTCTTCTCAAGCAGTCTATCATGTGCACTTGAATTTAGGGCCCATTGACTTCAGTCAACATTGCAGCTTGCTAGTGTAACTGAGATATAGATGGTGGTGTCATGGGGAATGTAGTGAAATTTGTTTTGGCTGAGAATGCTCTCATGTAATTCTAGTGTTACAGCAGGTCTCTGAATTTTGTTTTATTTATGCAGAATATTTTTCCATTTGAAAAATAGATGAATCACCATGAAGAACCATTTAAGTGTTGGCTCGCTGCATTTCTAAAAATTATTTTTTACTGCTGTAATATAGAAAGCACACCATTAAACTGACCAGTTACATAGAGAAAAACATATTTAATAAAAAAAGATTACTAGTTGAAAACCTGATGTCTTGGTACTTTATACAGGAATATAATCAGAACTTTTTTTTACTTGAGCATGTTGTAAAGGTAAATTTAACTTGAGTTTACCACTAGGTGGCATTCTTAGTGAGTGCTTTGGGATTATGCAGGAAGATAAACCATGCTCCTGCATTTTCGATTCGCTGCTCACTTAATGACGATGTGTCAGTCGTGAAGGAATGAGTTCGAAATTCTTCCAGAGCATTAAGTTTGCCCACTATAACAAATATGTCTAAATGGCCCTGAGCTAAGACAGTATAGGTAAAGAAGGCAGTATTCCTTGTGTCAAATATTGAAAAGTTACATATTTTGGCCTTCAGATCCCTGCAAATGTGACTTGGTTTAAAATCAGCCACAACATCCCAAACTAGTTTATACATCAATTTAAAGTGGACACAAAATTAGTTTTCAATAATTGTTTACTGAGACGTGGGATTTTCGGCTCGGGCACAGTGGAGTCATTGCATCCAGAACTTCACATATTTTGCCTAATTTGGATGTTAACTGTTCAAAACAGTTTAGATTGGCTGAAACAGAGACTGAATGTGCAGAACCTCAGGATTATTTTACATTGGGTTAAATTAACTGCATATTTTATGAGTGACATCACCCTTTTCTGTCTATTTTGTAGCTGTAAAGTTACATCACAAATCTTCTACTAAATTACGGATGGTGGCAATTGGTTACTTAAATAAGACAAATTATGAACCAACACTGGTATAATACTTCTCTAGACCATAGAACAGTACATCCAGCACAATAACAGTCCTTCAGCCTACATATATGCAAATCAATATGTCAAGACCATCTCTTATCTACCTGCACATAATCCACACCCCTTAATTCCCTGAATATCCATATGCCTATCCAAAGGCTTCTTAAATGCCTCTATTTAATCTGCCTCTACCAACCCTGGCAGCACCTTCCAGGCATATGCAGAACATAGAACAGCCTACAATGTTTGTGCTGAACATAACACTATGTTAAACTGATTTTATCTTCCTCTACGTGATCCATATCCCTCAATTCCCTGCAATTCCGTGTGTTTTCTAAAAGCGTCTTGTGCCACCATCATATCTGCCTCCGCCATCACCTCTGGCAATGTGTTCTAGGCCCCCACTAGTCTCTGTTTTAAAAATAAATGCCCTCCACATCCCCTTTAAACTTGTCCCCTTCTCATCTTATACAGAGCCCTCCATAATGTTTGGGACAAAGACCCATCATTTATTTATTTGCCTCTGGACTCCACAATTTGAGATTTGTAATAGAAAAAAAATCACACGTGGTTAAAGTGCACATTGTCAGATTTTAATAAAGGCCATTTTTATACATTTTGGTTTCACCATGTTGAAGTTACAGCAGTGTTTATACATAGTTTAACCCCCCCCCCCTCATTTCAGGGCACTATAATGTTTGGGACACAGCAATGTCATGTAAATGAAAGCAGTCATGTTTAGTATTTTGTTGCATATCCTTTGCATGCAATGACTGCTTGGAGTCTGCGATTCATGGACATCACCAGTTGCTGGGTGTCTTCTCTGGTGATGCTCTGCCAGGCCTGTATTGCAGCCATCTTTAGCTTATGCATGTTTTGAGGGCTAATCCTCTTCAGTTTTCTCTTCAGCATATAAAAGGCATGTTCAATTGGGTTCAGATCCGATGATTGACTTGGCCACTCAAGAATTGACCATTTTTTAGCTTTGAGAAACTCTTTTGTTGCTTTAGCAGTATGTTTGGGATCATTGTCTTGCTGTAGAATGAACTGCCGGCCAATGTGTTTTGAGGTATTTGTTTGAACTTGAGCAGATAGGATGTGTCTATACACTTCAGAATACATTATGCTACAACCATCAGCAGTTGTTTCATCAATGAAGATAAGTGAGCCAGTACCTTCAGCAGCCATACATGCCCAGGCCATAACACCCCCACCACCGTGTTTCACAGATGCTTTGGATCTTGGGCAGTTCTTTTTCTCCTCCAACCTTTGCTCTTGCCATCACTCTGATATAAATTAATCTTCATCTCATCTGTCCACAAGACCTTTTTCCAGAACAGTGGTTGCTTTTTTAAGTACTTTTTGCCAAACTGTAACCTGGCCATCCTATTTTTGTAGCTAACCAGTGGTTTGTATGTTGCAGTGTAGCCTCTGTATTTCTGTTCATGAAGTCTTCTGCAGACATTAGTCTTTGACTAATCCACACCTGACTCCTGAAGAGTGTTTCTGATCTGTCGGACAGGTTTTTGGGGATTTTTCTTTTAGTGAGAAATCTTCTCTCATCAGCTGTGAAGGTCTTCCTTGGCCTGCCAGTCCCTTTGCGATTAGTAAGCTCATGAGTGCTCTCTTTCTACTTAATGATGTTCCAAACAGTTGACTTTGGTAAGCCTAAGGTCTGGCTGATGTCTAACAGTTGTATTCTTGTTTCTCAGTCTCATAGTGGCTTCTTTGATTTTCATTGGTACAACTTTGGTTGTTATGTTGATAAACAGCAATAAAAGTTTCCAAAGGTGACGGAAAGACTGGATGAAAGACTAGGTGCTGAGAGCTCTCTTATACCTGCATTAAGGAGGCAATTAAACTCACCTGAGCAATTACAAATGCCTGTGAAGCCATGTGTCCCAAACATTATGGTGCCTTGAAGTGGGGGGGACTATGTATAAACACAGCTGTAATTTCAACATGGTGAAACAAAAATGGCCTTTAATAAAATCTGACAATATGCACTTTAACCACATGTGATTTTTTTTCTATTACAAATCTCAAATTGTAGAGTACAGAGGCAAATAAATAAATGATGGGTCTTTGTCCCAAACATTATGGAGGGCACTGCAGCTATGCCTTTAATGTTGGACATTTTTACCCTGGGAAAAAGATTCCGACTGTCTACCCTATCTTGGCGCCTCATAATTTTATATACTTCTATCACATCTCCCCACAACCTCTAGCGGTCCAAAAAAATAAATCCAAATGTGCCCAAACTCGCCCTGTATCTAATACCCCCTAATCTAAGCATAATTCTGGCAAATGTCCTCTGCACCCTTTCCAAAGCCTCCACATCTTTTCTGTAATGGGATGACCAGAACTGCACACAATACTCCAAATGTGCCGAACCAAAGTCGTATAAACATGCATCATGATTTTCTGATTCTTATACTCAAAGCAAACATACCATGTCTTCTTCATCACTCTATCTACTTGCGTTACCACATTCAGTCCAGGATCCCTCTGCAGACTCGGGCTGTTAAGGACCATACCATTAATAGTATATTTTCTCCTTACATTTGACCTCCCAAAGTGCAGCTCCTCACGCTTGCTCCTCAAGAGCCCCAATACCACCTTCTTCTTAATCTCAAACTGCCCATGCTTATTAATATCTTCACACAATCTCCATACACATCTCACTATCCTCCATGTCCTTCTCGTAGGTGACAACAGATGCAAAGCACTCTGTTAATACCTCGCTTATGTCTCCAGACTCCAAGCAGAAGTTTTCTTCTTGATCAATGAGCGGTCTTACCTTCTCCCTGGTTATCCTCTTGAATTAATATACAGGTATAAAAAGCTTTGGGAGTTTAAAAAATTTGACTCTCCAAAACTCTTTTGTGGTCCCTTTTGGCCCACCTGAGTTCTTCTTTCCTTTTTATTCCTGTTTGATTTCATCCTCTTAAACTTTCTATGAGCTCTGCCTTTTTCTTTTTTGACCATACTGGAACCTGCTGATTCTGAACTTTGATTACTAGGTCCTTACATGACTCTCACAAATTGGATGCAGACTTGCCCAATAACAAATGTTCCCAGTGTACCCTCCCGAGCTTCTGCCTAATAAAGTTTTTGTTTGCCTTATTCCTTAAGCCAATTTGGTATTTTCCCGCAAGGGCTACCTTTCACCCTATTCAAAACAATCTTAAAACTTAGAGTTGTGATCACTATCCCCAAAATGCTCTTCCACTGAAACACCAGTCACCTGGCCAGGCCCATTTCCCAACATTAGGTCCTGTATGTTCCCCTTTCAGGCTTGGACTATTACTGTTTCAAGAAACCCTCCCAGATATACCTCACAAATTTTGCCCTTCCTAAGCCTTTGGCTCTGAGCAAGTCCCAGTCAATATTACTGAAGTGAATGTCACCCACTACAACAACTCTATTGCATTGGCATCTTTCAGTAATCTGTCTACATATCTATTCCTCTATCTCCCGCTTGCTATTGGGGTGCCTATAGTACAATCCAATTAGAATGCACCTTTTCTTACTTCCAAGCTCTACCCATATCTCCTCAACAGATAAACCTTCCAGTACTTCTTCTCTTGAGTGCTGCCATTTCAACCTCCCTGATTAGTAGCACAACTCCTGCACCCCTTTTGCCTCCCTCTGAATCATGTCTGAAACATTGAAACCCTGGAACATTGAGCTGCCAGTCATGTCCCTCTGGCAACAACATTTCTGCAAAGGTCACAACATCACAGTCCCAAACACTGATCATGTCTCTATGCTCATTTGCCTTCTCCACAATACTCCTTGCATCAAATAAACACACTCCGTGTCACCACATTACTTCATTCTTTTGATACTTATTGAAGTGTTACCGTATTTCACCAAGATTCACGTCCATCAGACTTTGTTTTCTGTATCCTTTTGGGACATGGCTAGCAGAGGCAGAATTTATCATCACTCCCTTATGCCTTCCTGATGAGCTGCCTTTATGAACCAGTGCTGTCCTTGTTGTGAAGGAACCCCCAGCGTTGCTTGTGGAGGTACCTGTAAGTAGTGAAGGGTTTTTATTCTTGATATAAATTTACAGAGAGAACAGCAAGAAGACCTTTGAAATCATGATGAATTCACAAAGTATTTAATAGCCAATAAAATAATTCACTCACTTTATGTGCAACAACTGCCACAGACAGTAGAGTGTAGGGACATCGGGAGAGATCTGTATATTGACAGCGAACTGAGATATCAGTTTTTATTTCTACTGGTGAGGGAGGGTCATATCTCATTTTAACATTTCATTCAAACGATGGAACTTCTCTGAAGGAATGTGTACCTCTACCTTGCAGATATTTAAATACAAATCGCTTAAAGAAAAAAATGAATCCATAAGCAACTGTTTGTAAAAATAAAATATAATAATGTTATATTCTCTGCTAAAATCTCATTGCAGTGCTGAGAAGTGGGTTGGGACCATAATAGGGCAATTGGAAAAAGATCAGAATCAGATTTTATTCGCCAAGTATGTTTTGCAACGTACGAGGAATATTAATTTTGGAGTTGTACTAAAATTAAAGCTATTCTGATAGAGTTAGAAATGCAAACATAAATCAGAACTAAAACTCCGTTATACATATTGAATCTGCTGGGTATTTATTTCAGATTTCTTTTTTTAACCAAACCCTAACTTGAGAAATCCTACTAACATGATACTTGAAAGAGCATCATTGAAAGTCATTTATCGATTATTCTTTTGAATTTTACTCGCCATCATACAAGATCATATTATTATCTGACCCTTCTCGTCCTAATCCGAAACATCCGTTTCTCCAGAAATGCTGCCTTACCGTTGCATGGTGGCGCAGCGGTAGAGTTGCTGCTTTACAGCGTTTGCAGCGCCAGAGACCCGGGTTTGATCCCGACTATGGGTGCTGTCTGTATGACGTTTGTACGCTCTCCCCGTGACCGCGTGGGTTTTCTCCAAGATCTTCGGTTTCCTCCTACACTCCAAAGACGTGCAGTTTTGTAGGTTAATTGGCTTGGTATCAGTGTAAATTGTCCCTTAGTAGGATAGTGTTAATGTGCGGGATCGCTGGTTGGTGCGGACTGTTTGGTGGGCCGAAGGGCCTGTTTCCACGCTGTATCTGTCTAAACTAAACTAAACTAAAACTAAACTACCTGTGGAGTTGCTCCAGCACTTTGTGTCTATCTTCAGTATATACCAGCATCAGCAGTTTCTTTCCACACAATGCTAAAATTATGTAATTTGTAAAATATTTGTTTATATTATCCCATTGAAATGTAAACCTGAAACTCTGTACTTACTGACTCTTTGCTTATGCCAACATAAATTGTTTAGAACCATTAAGATCCAAATTAGTGGAATAAAGTATACTGTGAGATGACTTGCAGGATAATCTTTGAACTGTTGTATTTGCATTAATTACTGAATTGAGTGAAGGTAAGTGTAGTGTTGAATTTGGCTTTTTATTAAAAAGTTTGAATTGGTTTCTAACAAAGAATCTGATGCTTGGATTAAATTCTCGGTTTGGGATGAAGGCAATTTTTAGATTTCAAAACACAAATTTCAAAGTTTTATTAATTCCTACACACATATATGTAATACGTTTTTGTTCACTGTCAGTTGTTGTGTCTTCGTTTGCCATGACCCCAAGTTGTAAAATTGTCCTTCTTCCTATTTGTTCCTTCCTGTCAGATAGCATTTGAAACTGTCTCTCTTGATCGTGAGATTAAGTATCTCTTTATGCACCAGTCAAATTTTGTGTGATTATGGATGGTTGCTGGTCTTTAGACTTTAGAGAAACAGGACATTCGGACCAGTGAATCCGTGCCGCCCAATGACTGCAGTGCACGAGCACTATCCTACACACGGGGCAATTTACAATTTTACTGAAGCCAATTAATCTACAAACCTGTACATCTTTGGAGTGTGGGAGGAAACCGGAGCACCTGTAGAAAACCCACGTGGTCACAGGGAGAACGTGCAAACCTGGGTCTCTGGCACAGTAAGGCAGCATTACCCCTGCACCACTGTGCCGCCCCTAATGGTTGAAGGTGTTTGAGCCACTGTTGGGATAGGAGATGTGTTGGTAGTAATTTGGTGACACACTCTGGGATGTTGGCCTCAGTTGAGGTCCTTGGCTATGATGTACAAGGCCTTGGGATATTTTGTTTCAAAGCTATAGGTAGTGGTGTGTAGTTCATCCAGTGCAAGCATCATGTCTGCATGTGGTGGGATGTAAACTGGAGTCAAGCATTTGGCTAATAGCCTTTTTGACCGCCTTATGTAGGGAGAGCTAGCTGACTGGATAGAAAATTGTCTTCTTGGAAGGAAGCAGAGGGTGATGGTGGAAGGTTGTTTTTCAAACTGGAGGCCAGTGACAAGTGGTATGTCTTGGGGATCAGTGCTCGGACCATTGCTGTTTGTGGTTTATATCAACGGTTTGGATGAGAATGTACAGTGTATGATTAATAAGTTTGCAGATTACATTAAAGTGGGCGGTATTGTAGATCGAAAACGTGGTAATGAGAAATTAGAGCAGGATCTTGATTAGCTGGCAAGTGGGCTGTGAATTGGTTATGTCAAAGATATATTGCAAAGCTTCAAGAAGACAGCAAGGAATACGGATAGGTAGAGTGCTTAAAGTGCTTAAAGTCCTCTTCATGTGTTACACTAATTATGTGCTTTAAAGAAGGTTGAAACTGAGCACATGTAACTGACACTGCAGACTGCAACCCCCGTTTCCTAAAGTCCTGTCACTCTTTAGGGAACGTGGGTTCCCCTCTTCGACTATAGATGAGGCTCTCACCAGAGTCTCTTCTATATCCCGTAGCTCTGCTCTCACTCCCCATCCCCCTCCACTAGTAACAAGGTCAGAGTCCCCCTTGTCCTCACCTTCCAGCCGTCACATACAATAGATAATCCTCTGACATTTTCGCCACCTCCAAAGGGATCCCACCACTGGCCACATCTTCCCATCTTCTCCTCTGTCGGCTTTCCGCAGAGACCGCTCCCTCCTTAACTCCCTGGTCAATTCGTCCCTTCCCACCCAAACCATCCCCTCCCCTGGTACTTTCCCTCGCAACCACAGGAAATGCTACACTTGTCGCTTTACCTCCCCTCTCGACTCCATCCAAGGACCTAAGCAGTCGTTCCAGCGGCAGAGGTTCACTTGCACCTCCTCCAACCTCATCTATTGCATCTGCTGCTCTAGGTGTCAGCTGCTTGGAGATCGCTTCGCCCAACACCTCCACTCAGTTTGCAATAACCAACCTGATCTCCCGGTGGCTCAGCACTTCAACTTCCCATTCCAAATCTGACCTTTCCGTCCTGGGCCTCCTCCATGGCCAGAGTGAGTCCCACCGCAAATTGGAGGAGCAGCACCTCATATTTCACTTGGGTAGTTTCCACCCCAGCAGTATGAACATTGACTTCTCCAATTTCAGGTAGTCCTTGCTTTTTCCCTCTTTCCCCTCCCCTTCCCAGCTCTCCCACAGCCCACTGTCTCTGCCTCTTCCTTTCTTCCCGCCCCCCCACCCCCACATCAGTCTGAAGAAGGGTCTCGACCCGAAACATCACCTATTCCTTCGCTCCATAGATGCTGCCTCACCCGCTGAGTTTCTCCAGCATTTTTGTCCACCTGCAGTACTTTAGTCAGATTCTGTTCTCTGTCGCCAAAGGACAAATGGCAATCGTAAAACAATAAAATTAGGTCGAATGGGTAACAGGACATTTGCTTATCTGTAATGGGTTGTAATTACTCTGCTCTGTCTTTCAGAGGTGCATGATGTATATTTGTTATAAGACCATTTGGAAGAAGGAAAAGTTCTAAAATGCCCTACAATAAACAAAACATCAAAGGAAAATTCTGTATATGAGCAGATGAATCTGTTCGTTGCGCAATCTCCTAATTTGCTCCCAGTGATCACTGTATTTGGCACTCTTAAATAAAGACTTGATTGTCTTGCTCGATCTTTCTGTTGTGTTTTAAAGTTTTCTTTAACAGTTAATGGCGTTTAATGCATACAAGTGTGAGGTGTTGCTGTTTTGGCAGTCAAATCAGGGGCAGGACGAATGGAAGAGCAGAGGGATCTAGGATTGGATTTCAATAGGATGAGTCTGTTTCCGCGTTCCATAGTTACTTGAAAATGGTGTCACCGATAGACAGGTTGGGCCAGAAGACTTTTAGTACATTGGTCTTTATCAGTCAGGGTCTTGAGTATGGAAGTTGGGATGTTTTGGTATAGTTGTACAAGACATTGGTGAGGCCTCATTTGGAGTAGTGTGTTCAGTTTTGGTTAGGAAGGATGTTGTTAAGCTGGAAAGGATGCTGAAAAAAATGACGAGGATGTTGCCAGGACTTGAGGGCCTGAGCTATAAGAGAAGTTGAGAATGGGTGGTTTGGATGGGAAGGGATGAGTTAACCAGGGAGTTACGGAGAGAACAGTCTCTGCGGATCCTTCAACAACTCCCTGGTTAATTCGTCCCTTCCCACTAAAACCACACCCACCCCAGGTACTTTCCCCTGCACCCACAGGAGAAGCAACACCTGCCCCTATGCCTCCACCCTCGACTCTGTCCAAGGACCCCAACTGTCCTCTCATTGAATACAGGTTGAACACCGATGTTCCAGCATCTCGGTTGCAGAGCTTTTGCTGGATTATCTGTTTCTCTGGACCAATAAAGGCCACGTGATAAAGAAATGATAATAAATCCCTAACCATGACTAATGACACCCCTACCGTGTCTCTAAAGCACCATGGAGTGCCAGAAACGTACATTAAACTAATATGAAATGTAAGCTGAATGTGAATAGAATGACCTTGCAACCCATCCCTGGCTCCCATCGTCTCCTTGGCTGTTTATAGCCTCAGCTTCACACCCTTTTTCAAACAAAGGGTGGTGGGTATATGGAACAAGCTGCCAGGGGAGGTAGTTGAGGAAGGTACTATCACAACGTTTAAGAAATAGTTGGACAAGTACATGGATAGGACATGTTTGGAGGGATATGGGCCAAACGCAAGCATGGAGGACTAGTGTGGCTGGGACATGTTCGGCAGTGTGGGCAAGTTGGGCCGAAGGGCCTATTTCCACGCTGTATCACTGTATGACTCTATGACCCACTCCCGGCTCGCAAGGTGTATCAGCGATGCCTTCTTTACCTACCGCATGGTCCGGCGACATGTCTGTTCTTGCGGCTCACATTGTAGCCCTTGGAGACAGCGCTTTCTCACCGTGGGGCTTCCTCCCCTCTCACCTGCTGCTGTCGGTGGTGGCTTTGTCCGCTCCACGCTCGATCACCGCCACCTGCTTCTCTTGTCGCTCAGTCCAGTTGTCATATTTCCTCTCCTCTCTCCCCCCACCACTGCCATGTCCATCTTCTCCCCCGGTCTTCGACATACTCCACCTTGGAAGCGACAGCAGGTGAGAGGGGTTGGACTACCCACGGTGACCAAGCACATCTTGTCATTGGCAGCAACCTGATTGACATTATTCTGCACTGACTTCTGGATAATCTATTTTAAATAGGACTTTCATAGATATGAATTTAGCATGACAGAGGCAAATTGAAAAATTGATTTATATTTGCTACTTTGTGCACTGGCTTGGTTTGAATGAAGGCAAGGACAGGGGGAAACCTTTAGCTACGCACTTTGTAGTGTGACAGTCCTAGTGTTTGGACAGTCACATAAATTGGCATTTTACGTTTAACACAAGTTACCAGCAAATTGGTGGAGAATTCCTGTGGCATTTTGAGATTTGTTGGATTGATATCCCTGGGAACGGGCCCATTCAGGATTGGAATATATCCAAGATCATTAAGGCAGAATGCCACAGTAAACAACACATTTCCTTCTGACTGGAGCCTTCTTCAGTAGTGATTAGATTCCACTTGGACTGTTAACATAATCTGGGTGTGTGGGATGGGCTGGTCATCTACAAGGTTTATTCCCTAGAGTAAAGCTCATTTCTACCAAGGGTAAATTTAGAATGACTGATTGCTTTATATATATTTGAAAGGTCATGTGAATATGATTAACTTATCATGAGGCAATTGGTAAACTGCATATATATTAAATGGTAAATTGTAGAATTTAATTGTTTTCAATGACCCAAATGACTTTGTTAGTTAGATGAAATGTTAGTTAATTAGATGAAATGTAAGGAGCCTCTCCAAAATGACTGGGACTACTTTAATGCAGGAGGGCTTAGATGGGGCAGAATTTGTTTGGTGTATCCATGAAGGGGTTTTTTTTGAAATAATTAGAGTCAAAGAGGAACCATATTGGACCTTGTATTGGAAAACAAGCCTGACCAGGTGACTGGTGAAACGAGAGGGTGTAAATTAGGCCAACAAGAGTAACTAAGTCACAAGAAGCTACCATAGCGCACTCTTTTGTTTTTTGTATAAAAATCCAAAAATTCTGGAATGAAATATTTGAAATCTTCACAAAATTAATTAAAATAAAACTTGTACCAAAAGCAGAATGGATCATTTTTGGAATATCGGAAGGTAACCCCGAATTAAACGTGTTTCAAAAGAACTTACTTAATTACGGGCTAATAATGGGGAAAAAAACTTATACTCAAATTTTGGAAAAATGCTCCAATACCAACAATAAAAATGTGGATTTCAAACATGTTCGAAACACTACACCTGGAAGAGATGAGACTCCTCCTAGCAGGCAAAGCAGACCACTTCCAAAAGACGTGGTCTGCATTTATGGCACTATTACAAGCATAAGGTGCAATAGTAATTTAAAATATAAATGGTACCAGGATCTGGTAACGGGGGCTATAAAATAAAAAAAACCAAAAAAAACACGGTTGGTATATCCTTTTTTGCGGAGTTTTGTGTTATAATAGAGCGATTGTTTTTCCTTTTTTTTCTTTCTAGGGTCTATTTTCTTTCTTTACTTCCTTCTCTAACTTCTTCCCTAAGGGGCTTTCTTCTCTCAACACTTTCCTGCACCATCACGATTCTTGCTCACTTTCCTTACTTCTTTTATTTCTACCTTTTTTTAAAGCTCGAAAAACGAAGTGGTACAACAAATGTAATAAGATATATGTGATGTGTATTACTGTAATTTACTGTACTTCTAATAAAAATAAAATATTAAAAAAAACTAAAAAAAAACTAAGTAAGTAAGGTTTAGGAAGGTAAAATCTGACAGAGCCTTGTAAAGAAGACATCGAGTAGGGGTAGGGGTACAGTTCTTCCTATATTTCTAAAGCAATTCACCAAGTTTGCTTCCTGTTGATTTTTATTATATCACTAGACTAATGGCCCTGTCCCACTGTATGAGTTCATTCAAGTGCTCTCCCGAGTTAAAAAAAAAAAATCAAACTCGTGGTAAGTACATAGAATTAACATGGCAGGTACGTCGGAGCTCGGGGACGTCTCTAAGCGTAACGCTAACGGCAGGTACTCGGGAAACGTGGTAAGCTCTGGAAGACTTGTGAAGATTTTTCAACATGTTGAAAAATGTCCACTAGAGCCCCGAGTACCGATGAACGGCCATTACCGTAAATCTCCGAGTTCGAATCAGGGCAAACTCGGGACAACTCTTTGAATCAACTCGTACAGTGGGACAGGGCTTTAAGTGGGACCCTTTGGGTCCCTATCACACGGGAGGCCTGGTCCCCCAATGCAACCCATTCCCCCAATGCAATATTCCACCAGTCCCCATAACCCCCCAGCTGCGCAGGCGCGGCTCATTTCCCCTCATCCCCAGCACTCTCTCTCCCTCCACTTTACCCTCCCCCTTCTTTCCCCTCTCCTCCTCCTCCCCTCCTCCAATCCCTCCCTCACCTCTCCTATCCCTCTATCTTCCACCTCCCCACTCCTTACCTCCCCCTATCCCCCCCATTATCCTTCCACACCCCCCCCCCATTGCCTTCCTCTCCCTTTATTTCCCACTCCCTCCCCACTCCCTCTCCTCTCCCTCTATTTCCCCTCCTCATCCACTCTCCCTCCTCACCTCTTCCCTCTTCTTTCCTCTCTCCTCCAACCATCCCCAATCCCTCCCTCACCTCTCCTTTCCCCGACCCTGTCACTCCCTCCCTCCCTCCATAACTCCTCTCCCCTCTCCTCCCCTCATCTCCCTCTATTCCCCCATCTCCTCACGCTCCCTCCTCACCTCACCCACTTTCCCCCTCTCCATCCCTA
The DNA here is from genome assembly GCF_010909765.2 of Amblyraja radiata. Lineage (NCBI taxonomy): Eukaryota > Metazoa > Chordata > Chondrichthyes > Rajiformes > Rajidae > Amblyraja > Amblyraja radiata. Next base: position 46,831,955 of record NC_045963.1, read on the forward strand.
CCCCCTCTCCCTCAATCCCCCAGTCTCACTCCTCTTCTTCCCCACTTTACCCCCTCTCCCTCTCTACCTCTTCCTCTCTCTCAATTCCCCCACTCTCCCTCTTAATCCCCACTTTCCCCCATCTCCCTCCTTACCCTCTCCACTCCCTCAATTCCCCCACTCTCGCTCCTCACCTCCCCAGGATCTCGAGGTTGCCGCTCCTCTCCCTTCTCACGTATCCCAGAGGAGCATCAGCTGTCAGGCTCAGCACCCAGGCCTCGGATCCTTGGTGCGGCCCCGGAGCACCAGCAGCTATGGTCGCGGAGGCTGGGCAATGCACCAGCAGCTACGGTCGCAGAGGCCGCGCCAGGCGCTGCCGGTGACTGATAGCGTTCATGGCCAATCAGTGCAGCAAGGGTGCAGGAAGGGACGGCGCTGCCCCGGTGATGACAGACAGGAGAGTAGACCAATCTGCGCATGCGCGGTTTTAAAATATTTGTAAACCTTAATAACTTTTAAAATATACCACCGATCAGAACAAAACTTATTGCACTTACAGCACAGGAGAATGGTGAGTAAGGTGGAGAAAGATTGTAGCGCTATCATCTACCGTTTTTGCACAAATGTAAAAACAACACAAACAAGTAGATAACAAGATGAGAGATAATTATGTATAGATTCTCCAATCAGTAAAACTAAATATCAATGTGTTCTTTCTCTTGCAGCAAATTGCTCTCCTCAGTGCCAGAATGGAGGGATGTGTCTGCGGCCCCAGCTCTGTGTGTGTAAGCCAGGAACCAAGGGTAAAACATGCGAGGAGGTATCAACTAACACACATTCCACGAGCAACCAAGACACCCTGACACATGTCCAGTCTCTTCCACAACAAGTCCCTCAGCAGAGAGTGGTGCAACTTCCCTCAAAGATCAAGTCAATGGGCCACTTATCCTTGAGCGTCAAGCAGAAACCATCCATAATGATGCCCCAGCAATCTCAGTAAGTAGTAATACACTGCCGAGTATGAATATTACTACCTAGTGCAGAAACATGAGGGGTGCTTCTCGCAGAGTTTAAAAATGCACCAATGTTGATTTTTTTTCAACTGTGGTTTGATCTTGACTTCCAGTGGTGTCTGTGTGGAGTTTGCACGTTCTCTTTGAGAGTGTGGGTCCTTCAGGTGCTCTAGTTTTCTCCCACATCCCAAAGACATGCAAATTGGCCTCAATTGCCCTTAGTATAAAAGCAGGTTTCTGAAGAAGCCCGACCCGAAGCTTTGTCTGTCCATTTCCTGCACAGATGCTGCCTGACCTTCTGAGATCCTACATCACGTTCTATTTTGCCCTTTGTGAAGATGACTGGTAGAATCTGGGGAGAGTTGATAACAAAGTGAGTAGAATATAATGGGATTAGTGTGAGATTAGTATAAAAATGTGTGCTTGATGTTTGACATGGGCTCAGTGGGCCGAAGAGCATGTTTCCTTCTTGAATCAATCAATGACTATGATTGCAGCTCTTGACTTTCAAACACAGACATGGGAGGAATATTGTGAAATATTGCTCTATTTCTCTCCTAGAAATGACATAGATGATGACAATGCAATTTAAAAAAAATCAGAATCAATGTTGTGGGAGCACTTGCATATTGTTTAGTGAATAAACTGTTAAACTCAAAGAAAGCCAATTTTGACATTTTGACATGTAGCTGTGATGAGGAAGTCAGTTACGATACGATACAACTTTATTTATCCTGGAGGGAAATTGGTCAGCCACCAGTCAAAAGGTACAGTTACAAGGCATTGAAAGTGTCATGTGCTTTATTATAATAATAATAATGACATTTAAGTGACCAGTTATTGCACAGCACATATGGAATATTGCACAAACATGAAATTAAATTATCGAGTGGAAAAGTCCAGGATGAGGGATGTGCAAAGTTGGGGGGAGTCAGTCTACTCCATGACAGGTGGGAGGAGTTGTACAGTTTGATAGCCACAGGGGAAAAAGGATCTCCATTGCAAGATTTTAATTAGGCAACACACACTCTGAGATGTTAAGGGATAAGTAAGTGTGTTGAATTGACGGTGGCAGCTAACTGAGATGATTGTTGTCAGAGTTAATTTGACCTTTGAAAGTGTACAAAAATTGTCAAAGTAATAGAATTAGCATTCAGGACAGTGGAATATATTCAGGTAAGATCAGTTGTATGGGGACAGCTGCAACACATGCAAGTGAAGACAGTAATACAGAGGAAATGTTTAAGGTGATCGGTTTAACAAAAGTCGATCCACTGACTTATGGGCCTGTCCCACTTACGTGACTTTTTCGGCGACTGCCAGCACCCGTCATAGGTCGTTGCAGGTCGCCGAAAATTTTCAAATAGTTGAAAATCCAGCGGCGACCAGAACAAAGTACGACTCTTTGGGCGCCTACTCACGACCATACAGGCTTCACCCCATGACATGTCGCCAGGGTGTCGCCTGTATGTGATCAGAACTGAACACAATATTCCAAATGCAACCTCACCAACATCTTGTACATCTGTAACATAACAATCCAACTTCTATACTCAATATCTTGATTGATGTGAGGCAATGAAGTGAGAATGTTCATGACCACCCTATCTACCTACGACGCCACTTTAAAGGAACTACATACCTGCGCTCCTAGATCCCTCTACTCTACAACACTCTCCAGAGCCCTGCCATTCACTGTGAAGGTCCTGCCCTCATTGACTTCTCAAAATGCAACAACTCGCACTTATTTGCATTAAACTCCAGCTCTAATTTTAGCAATCTACGATGTTGCCCAATAGTGTAATCTGCAAACTTACTAATCATGCCTTCTACATTCTTGTCCAAATCGTTGATATAAACCACAAACAGTAATGGGGCCAGCACTGATCTCTGAGGCACTAGTCACAGGCCTCCAGTCCCTGCACATTAACACGACCCTACATACAAGTGGGCAACACTACCCTACATACAAGTGGGCAACACTACCCTACATACAAGTGGGCAACACTACCCTACATACAAGTGGGCAACACTACCCTACATACAAGTGGGCAACACTACCCTACATACAAGTGGGCAACACGACCCTACATACAAGTGGGCAACACTACCCTACATACAAGTGGGCAAATTTTACACTTATACCAAGCCAATTAAACTTCAGACCTATACGTCTTTGGAGGGTGGGAGGAAACCAAAGATCTAGGGGGGAAAACCCACACGGGTCACGGGGAGACGTACAAATTCCGCACAGCCAAGCACCCGTGATCAGCATCGTACCCGGGTATCTGCGCTGTAATGCCCTTGTCCCACTTAGGAAACCTGAACGGAAACCTCTGGAGACTTTGCGCCCCACCCAAGGTTTCCGTGCGGTTCCCGGAGGTTTTTGTCAGTCTCCCTACCTGCTTCCACTACCTGCAACCTCCGGCAACCACCTGCAACCTCCGGGAACCGCACGGGGGGGGGCGCAAATTCTCCAGAGGTTTCCGTTCAGGTTTCCTAAGTGGGACAGGGGCATTAGGCAGCAACTCTACAGAATTGGCAGAGGGCGATGGTGGAAGGTTGTTTTTCAGACTGGAGGCCTATGACTAGTGGTGTGCCTCAGGGATTGGTGCTAGGCCCATTGCCGTTTGGGATTTATCAATGATTTCGATGAGAATGTACAAGGCATTTTTATTAAGTTTGCAGATGGCATGAAACCGGGTGGCATTGTAGATAGCGAAGATGGTTATCAAAGATTGCTGTAGGATCTTGATCTGTTGGGCAGGTGGGTTGAGGAATGGTTAATGGTGTTTAATACAGATAAGTGTGAGTTGCATTTTGAGAAGAAACAGGGCAGGACCCTCACAGTGAATGGCAGGGCTCGGGTGTGTTGCAGAGCAGAGGGAAATTTGAGTGCAGGTACATAGTTCCTTGAATGTGGTATCACAGGTCGATATTGTAGGAAGGAACTGCAGATGCTGGTTATACATCGAAGTTAGACACAAAATGCTGGAGTAACTCAGCGGGACAGGCAGCATCTCTGGAGAGAAGGAATGGGTGACGTTTCGGGTCGAGACCCTTCTTCAGACTCTGGTAGATAATGCGGTCAAGACGGCTTTTGGCTCATTAGCATTCATCAGTCAGATTGTTGGATATAGAAGTTGGGAAGTTATGTTACAGTTGTACAAGACGATGATGAGTCCACAATTGGAATATTGTGTTGTTTTGATCACCTTGTTGGATGAAAGATGTTATGCCATAAATTAAATTAAATTAAATTAAAATTTCTTTATCTATATAGCACATTTTTAGTCAACTTGCATTGACCCCAAAGTGCTTCACATAATTACATCCACACACACAGGCAAAGGTGGGTGAAGTGTCTTGCCCAAGGACACAACGACAGTATGCACTCCAAGCGGGATTCGAACCAGCTACCTTCCGGTTGCCAGCCGAACACTTAGCCCATTGTGCCATCTGTCGTCCCTGACTTGGTGTGATCAACACAGAAATGTTTGTTGACCCCAGTAGAAAATGTCATAAAGATGTTAAATCATAGTTGTTTTGTCTCCCCAGAAACATGTGTTTTTTGTTGCAAATCATTAAACTGCACTTCATATTTCATTTTAGCCCCATTTTTCCTTTTGGAGCCAATCTAATACCAATCTGAATTGGATAGACATTTGAGAATGAATAATTTGGCATATTTTGAGAATAAATTAAACCAGCCTCAGGGCCTTCTCATGTGTAGTAACAGTTCAGAAACTTCTGACCCCCAAGTAGAGCTAAGGTCCTTTATTTCTTTTAAAATAATTTGCGAGAATTGTTTTGTAGGGCAAACACAAACCGATCTCAGCATGGTGCTTGTAGTAGCAAACCTTGTTACAATGCTGCAGTTACAGAAAACTGCACAAAGTACGATACACAGTCCATTGAAAGATTGCCAAAATCCTTCTTATTCCTATTGCAACCTAAATGATATACAGTTGTTGGGGAGGTGCCATGGAATTGGGTGTGTCATAATAACAGCTAAAAGAAAACACATCACAGTATCAGTGGATTTTAAAAATTCAGAACTCAAAGTGGCCCAACCCAATGAATACATTTGTTCTGGCTTTCTTTAACTCCTTGGCCAGTCCGATGTGCTAATTGAAATTCTAACCTTGACAAACAATGTACTTGAAGTCTTATTCCACTAGAAATGAAGGAGAGTTTGTGCAGTTTTTTTATCCAAGATTTAGAATGCCTGGGCTTCTTTGAAAGCAAGATGAAATCCAAGTCGAACACGCCAAGACTTGGAGACAAAAGAAAGAACGCCTGTTTATATAGAAGGTACACAAAAATGCTGGAGAAACTCAGCGGGTGCAGCAGCATCTATGGAGCGAAGGAAATAGGCGACGTTTCGGGCCGAAACCCTTCTTCAGACCTGTTTATATAGAACCTTTCACAACTCTATAAACCATTCAAATGGCACACCTTTCGCCGGTTACTATTATAATGTGGAAATCAAAGAAGACAATTTGTACACATAAGCATTGTGCACACTTTCTAACGATGCTTTGGCAATTTGTTGAAGGTGCTAAGGTATCCTTCCTGGTGTTCCTCAAAATCATTCCAAGGATATTTTAAGACGGTGCTATTGACAGTGTGGCACCCATTCAGTACTGCAGGGGAGTGTGAGCCCAGATTTGTACTCTATTTTCAGGTGTTTTATGCCATTCTTCCTATTTCTGCATTCAGCTGCAGATGTGACTGTGACGTTGAACTCATGTATGATCTGAAACCCTGCCAGATAACCTTTATTTTATGCCACAGTGAACAGAGGACTATGATAGAGAACTGGAGCAGTAGCTGGACGATCTCTGGATCATCCAGGTGATTGAGGATGTCATAGATTGGAGTTACAGTGAGGTGGTCACACCTAGGTTGTGGATAGAAAGTAGATGGGTGACCACCAGGAAAGGGAGTAGGTACAGAGTGCAGGAATCCCCTGTGGCCATTCCCCTCAACAACAGGTATGCTCCTTAGGATGCTGTTGGGGGATGACTAGTCTGGCGAGGGCAACAGCAGCAGTGGTCTGGTCTGCAATGTTGGGCCTGGCTCTGAGACACAGAAGAGAAGGAAAATGCCAGACAGAGCCATAGTGATAGGAGACTCGATAGTTAGGGGCACCGAGAGGAGATTCTGGCAGCAAACAAGACTCCAGGATGGTATGTTGCCTCCCTGTGACCAGGGTCCAATATGTCGATGAGCATTCTCTAGGGAAAGCGCGAGAAGCTGGACGTTGTTGTGCACATTGACACAAACGAGATAGGTAGGAAAGAGAGTAGGACAGAAAATTAAACGGCAGGACTGCAGGGGTAGTAATCTTTGGATTACACCTGGTGCCCCATGCTAGTGAGGATAGGAACAGGAAGATACAACAGGTGAATGCATGGCTCAGGAGTTGGTGCAGGGGGCCGTGATTCAGGTTTACAGGCCTTTGGGATCTCTTCTGGGGCAGAGGTGACCTTCACAAGAGGGATAGGTTTCATCCAAACTGGAGATGGACCAGTATTCTTGCAGGGAGGTTTGGTAGTGCTCTCGGGAGGGTTTAAACTAAAGAGGCAATGGGATGGGAACCAGAGTCAGAAATTAGGAAGAGTGATGGGTAGGTATAGATCAGGATCACTAAGTCTCAAAAGAAGAAGGCAGGGAGAGGTGAAGGGATGTGATGACGCTGATGAGCTGAAGTATGTTTCTTTCAATGCAAGGTGTTTTATGGGGAAAGCAGATGAACTTGGAGCCTGGATCGGTGCTAGGGACTATGTTGTCGTGGCCATTGCAGAAACGTAGTTGCGAGAGAGACACGGCTGGCAGCTCAATGTTCTGGGGTTTCACTGTTTTCAATAAATTTAGAAATAAGAAAGGTGCAAGCACTCTTGATAGGATTGTACTAAAGGCAATAGACAATAGGTGCAGGAGTAGGCCATTTGGCCCTTCGAGCCAGCACAGCCATTCACCGTGATCATGGCTGATCATCCACAATCAATACCCCATTACTGTCTTCTCCCCATATCCCCTGACTCCGCTATCTTTAAGAGTTCTATCTAACTCACTCTTGAAAGCATCCAGATAATTGGCCTCCACTGCCTTAGGCACAGAATTCCACAGATTCACAACCCTCTGTGTGAAAGCGTTTTCTACTCATCTCCGTTCTAAATGGCTGACCCTTTATTCTTAATAGCACACGGGAGATAGAATGCAGACAGATTACCAAAGGATGCCAGAGCAATCTGGTCATCTTAGTTGGTGACTTCAACTTTCCCAATATTGACTGGGACTTGCCCTGTGCCAAAGGCTTAGATGGCGCAAAAATTGTCAGGTGTAGTAACCAACAGGGTTTCTTGAAGCAGCATGTGGAGAGTCCAACCCAAGAATGGAACATAATGGACCTTGTGGCAGGAGGTGATCGGTGTTACAATGGAAGAGCATTTTGGGGATAGTGATCCCAACTTCATGCTTTGAATAGGGAGAAGGCTGGGCCTTGTGGGGAGGTATTAAATGGGAGTAAGGCAAACTACAGCTTTATTTGGCTTAAACTCAAAAGGCAAACTGGGTGCAGTTGCTATTGGGTAAGCACATCTGACATGTGAGAATCATTTAAAGGCTCATTAATCAAAGTTCAGAACCAACCTTCCAGTAAGGAGGAGGGATAAGGATGGCAAAGTAAAGGGACCATGGATGACCAGAGAGGTTGTAGAAATAGGTGCATACAAGGTTAAAGAGGATGGAATCAGACAGGACCTTTGAGATGTATAAAGAAAGGAGGAAATAATTCAAGTGGGCGATTACAGGGGCCAAAAGGTGCAACAGAATGGCTTTGGCAAGAAAATCCCAAAGGTTTTTATACCTACATGAAAAACAAGATGGTAACCAGGTAGAAGGTGGGACCACTCAAGGATACTGGATAGGTTGAGTTTTAGTCTGAGGATGTAGATAAAGTACTAAACGAGTACTTTGCATCAGTTTTCACCAAGGAGTAGTACATGGTGGACAGTGATGCCAGTGTGAGGAATACTAATGTGCTTGAGATTATGTTTGAGATTAAGAAAGAGGAGGTGTTGGGGCTTGAAGAACACTAAGGTGCATAAATCTTAGGGATTTATCCCAGGTTATTAAGAGAGGCAAGAGAGGAGGTTTGGGAGCTTTGGCGAAGACCTTTCCATCTTCTCTAATCACAGATTGGGGCATTGCGTTTATGAGACATGCAGCTTAAAGGGCCTGTCCCACTTTCACGACCTAATTCACGACCTTTTTTACTTGTGGACATTTTTCATCATGCTAGAAAAAACGCCCCGACCTACTTGATGCCACTGGTACCTACGACTAGCATCACTGCTTGCTACGATCTACCTACGACCTCGTGAAGACCATGCTGCGAGTATGAGTCAAGGGCAAACTCAGCAGAGGTTGTGAATTAGGTCGTGAAAGTGGGACAGGCCCTTTATGTGACTTTGGTTGGGCTGCATTTGCAGTATTGCATGCAGTTCTGGTTGCCCCATTACTGGAAGAATGTGGAGGGTTTGGAAAGGGTTCAGAGAACACTTACCAGAGTGATGCATGAATTAGGGGGTATTAGCTACAGGTTGGACAAACTTGGGTTGTTTTCTCTGGAATGCCGGAGGTTGTGGGGAGTCCTGATTATAGTATATAACATTATACGGTAGACAGTCAAAACCCTTTTCCCCAGGATGGAACAATCAAATGCGAGAGAGCATAGCTTTCAGTTGAGAGGGGCAAAGTTTAAAGGAGATGTGTGTGTCAACTTTTTTACACAGATGATGATGAGTGCCTGGAACACACTGCCAGGATGGTGATTGAGGCAGATATGACAGTGGCATTTGAGACTAGGATTGGCACATGGATATGCAGCAAATGGAGGGATAAGAATTATGCATATGCAGATAAGGGTAGGTCTTGGCATCATGGTCGACACAGACATTGTAGGCCGAATGGTCAGTTCTATGTTTTTAGTTTTAGTTTTAGAGATACAGTGCGGAAACGGACCCTTCGGTCCACCGAGTCCGCGCCGACCAGCGATCCCCGCATATTAACACTATCCTACACCCACTAGGGAGAAATTACATATACACCAAACCAATTAACCTACAAACCTGTAAATCTTTTGAGTGTGGGAGGAAACTGAAGATCTCGGAGAAAACCCACGTGGTCACGGGGGGAACGTACAAACTCCATCTAGACAGCGCCTGTAGTTGGGATTGAACCCGGGTCTCTGGTGCTGTAAGGCAGCAACTCTACCGCTGCGCCACGTCGGGTTCGAAGACGATCAGGCAGTTGGATATATGGCATAGATGATGTTATACCTGGTTGTATCTGTCATTGCAAGACAGTGACTCCAACAACTGCGCCACTGCACTGCCCAGCTGCAACACTGTGCCACATTGTGCTGAAGAAAGCAAAATATAATTAACATTTTTTCAAAAACTGAAGCATCTTTGCTTTTACACTAATACTTTTTGTTGAACCATTTGAAGCACATCCATTGTTAAATGTTTTCCATGTTTTGCACCTGCAGCTCCTTCTAAAAATATAGAAAGCATAATTTAAAACAATCCCAGATGTTTTGCTTGGCTGCTATCCTTGTTTTCCTTCAGAATTCTTCTGAGGGTGCTTTTTTGGACATGAATATGCTCCATTGCTTTTTTCGTTATATGGCAAATCAAGCATTCTGCAAATTGTGATGAGTTCAGTTTCTTCTAAAGAAATAATGAATAAAGTTTTTGTCACTGATTTTATACACAATAAAAATCAGCCGATCAACAAATCTGTTCCTTTTAAGTCGGCATCTAGTAAGCAGCAGCAGTGATAAGAATGTAATTTCAGTTGTATATTTATCCTGAGGTATTAAACAGAAGGGTTTCGGCCCGAATCGTTGCCTATTTCCTTCGCTCCATAGATGCTGCCTCACCCGCTGAGTTTCTCCAGCATTTTTGTCCACCTTCGATTTTCCAGCATCTGCAGTTCCTTCTTTAACATTTCATTAACTCAGTTAGCATGAATTGCTTGTCATGTAATTGTTTTTGTTGGCTCAGTGAAGATGGCTTGGCCTGTTGGAAATCTAATATCTTCCGTCGTGAGCTCATAGAATGTGTGGGCCTTGACCTGGATTCCTCACCCTATTGTGTACCATCTCTTTTTAGGATCCATAAATTGACAGAATGTGTGCAACAAATGTGTGGAATTGAGGACAATGTTAACCTGACCATTCCCTTTGAGGAAAATGATGGGATTGGTTTCATTAATTTGTTGCGAGCATGGTCAGATTTCCCAGTGGAGTTGGTGGAGTGTAACATTGGATAGGGTACAAATTATAGCGTCATCCAATACATTGAATGAGTTGGGTTCAAATTCATCCGACATCGAGTCAAAAAACCAATGTGCTGTGTCAGTGTTGCTTTTCTGCTATGACCTAGAAGAGATTTCCCATGAGAAGTCCACACAAGCCACAAAGCCAAGTGACTTTGTGAACCACCTTTTGCCAGGGGATATGTGATGCTGTAGTTCCTTGGTGGAATATATGAGACACGTTTTGCTTGGCTATGTGATAAGAATGTAATCTCAAGCCTTTTCGGTTGATTCCTTTTGTTTCTGCAGAAAGTGTGTCAGCACTTGATCAGTAATAATCACCATTCTTTTTCAAATAAACAAAATCCTTTATAGAACTGTGTGAAAGGGAACGTAACTTTAGTGATGGCACTGAGTTGTGACTTCCAGCAAAAGTGTGTGGGTACTTCAAAGCCCCAGCTAATGTTTGTCAAACAACTGGAAGGTTTCTTGCATTAATCTACCCGTGGATATTTGAGAGGTATGAAATATCATCAGGTTGGTATGTGGACTTGAAGATTGAACTGCACATATCAATAGCATTCCAGACGAACAGACTCCTTCCTGGCTGTCATGTTGAAACAGCTTGTTCAGCCTTGCCATTTAGACAGATCATAATCTGCACCTGAATTTCATATACTGGTTTCACTTCTAGTTTGCTTGTTACTTAACAGTTGTGTGGATTTTTGTGTCGGGTGATATAAGGTTGAATTTGGAAGTCAAAGAAGGACAGCAGATGCTGGTAACTCTGAAGTAAGAACAGAAATGCTGAAAAGACTTTCCAGCATTTCCTGAATTCGAATTATTTAATAACCTATGCAGCCTGATTCCTGCAGGAGCTAATTTGGCAATTGCAGGTTAAGTAACCAGTGGTTGGAAAAAGTCTTTGCTACCCAAATAATTTGTCATTTTTTTTCTTTTTATATTTTCTTAGGCCAAATTATCACATTCTATGTCATATCAAGCCTATACTGGTTTCCAGAATAATGAAATCAATCCCATTCCACCGCTTATTTCCCTAATTCTTTCCCCAGCCACCTAGGCAAGGGGCAAATTACAGTGGCCAACTAACCTAACAGTCAGCATGTGGGAGGAAACGGAGTATCAGGAGGAAACCCATGAGTGAATGTTAAATACTAGAGGGCGTAGCTTTAAGGTTAGAGGAGGATGTTTACAGGAAAGCCTGTGACCAACCTTACACCCCCCCCTTACTCTAGTTCAGTAAAACACTGAGTCAAGCACTGGACCAACTAATCTTTATTTTTAGAACGTACAACAAATTCCCCTATACGATAACTAAACCACCGCGGGTTCGATCCTTGTCTCTGCCTGGCCAAGCCCTTCAGCCTCGTGCAAGCAGACACTGCCCAAAAGGTCATGCAGTCCCAAGCGCCCTTCCAGAAGATCGACACCGATCTAAATGGGGGCTACCTTTTATAGGTCAACGAACCATAAGGGGCTGAACTACATAGGAGTGGTTCCCCTTACAAACCAATCATACATATCAATTACATCAGAATATTATTGACAGTTCCCCAACCCAATTACAAAGCGTCCCAAACAATGTTTATTACAGAAGCTTCTAGAAGGAAGTCGGTTTAACTGAATAATGCAACATTTACCGTGGAATACAAACAATTCTGCCAGGGCTTCACACTCTGGCCAATCAACAAACAGCAGGATAAATGTCTTGCAACATTATTTACATTATTTACAATCCCTTTGCAGTAATCCAATTAAACTCATGCATCCATAACACCTTGGAGTTTCTCATATTAACAATTAACTAGGGTAAAGTTGCGGGGAGGTTTGCAATGTACTTTTATGTAATGTTGTCCCTTGTCTGGGCCTTGAGTCCGAAATAGAGTTTATCATTATATATATACAAATCTGGAGAAATATATATATATTGTGTTATATGATTATATATACTTCTATATCACATTCATATGTGTGTTCTTTCCTACACAATCTAATCAGTTGTATGGTCGCTGAATAAAACCATCCTTAAGTTATACATCGTTTTTTAATCTAGCTCAAAACAAATTTTATTTTGTTAAATACTTCATTTAGATAACCCCACCATTACAGACAGATATCATTCCACTCTCTGGCTATTGGGAAAACCAGACCCATTTTATTGTTGAAAAACAATTCCGTAGACACAAAAAAACATTAAGGAACATTAAGGAACATTCCAAGAGCAGAGCGACTGGAATCTTCATATTGCTATTATTTTCCAAATACCGCAGTTGTGAACAGTGTAATTAGGTGAATTACAGAGTGCAAGAATAATACAAAAATCAACTCAAACACAGCACATGAGCCATTTAAAAAGAAAAGCTTTTTTAAAAAAAACATTAAAAAAGACAATTAACAGAATCATAATTTGTTGACATTAATCTTTAACAAGATTTAACAGAATTATGATTGAACAGAATTATGAATAGAACTCTATATCACATACGCAAACTGTTCCCCCGCAACGCTGATTACACTGCGAGAGGGATATACAAAGTCGGGTCGGGTTACTGAAATGGACGAAGAAATGGCCCACGTTCCGCACCGTTGCGTTCTGTCAGCCCATTGCATTTAGCAGGAGTGGACTATCTTGCTCGCTATAAGATCTTTGATATTAACAATTGCAAAGATACTTGGACCTTCCTTATCTGATGTACATCATGTACTGATCTGGGCCCTAGACTTCCCGGCACCAGCTAGCGGCCTGTGGCTCCTTACACAGAAAAGGCTAACAGGCCTTGTAAATGCATGAATCCTCTGCTTTATTTTGGCTCTATTTTGGCCAGGATTTACATGGTGTGCCTCTGGGATTGGTGCTGGGCCCATTGTTGTTTGTGGTTTATAGCAACAATTTAGATGAGATTGTCCAAAGCATGATAAGTAAGTTTGCAGATGACACTAAAGTAGGTGACTATCATAGACAGTGAAGGTGGTTATCAGAAATTACATCAGGATCGTGATCAGTTGGGTAAGTGGGTTGAAAACTGCCCAATGTGCACATGAGGTGCATTTTGGAAAGTCAAACCAGGGCAACTTCACAATGAATGATTGTTAGGGCCCTGGGAAGTGTTGTCAAGCAGAAGGATCTTGGAGTACAAGTACACGTTCCCTGAAATGGGCATCACAGGTAGATAGGGTGGTAAAGAAGGCTTTTGGTAGTAGTAGGCCCCCCTTCGTCATGACTGACCATGGTGTGATGCATCCTAGTTGTTGGCTGCTTGCTCCAAATAGGAACCCTATTTTCTATGTCTATGCAAACCTCGGCTAGCGCAGCGTCGACGTGTGGTCAGATGCAAGCATGGGCGATGTCATATGATGGACAGGCCCATGTAGCACGTCCCCCCCCCCCCCCTCCACGTCACTGATCGATGCAAAAGAACAGCAGGGCCGTTACAGTTTGGCACCAGTGCCGTCGCAGGAGCTGCCAGAGCGAGGTTGTAGACAACGACGAACTGCCTGAGGGGCTCCGACTCCAGAGTTTTCTTGAGGTTTACTCCTGGAGCCTTTTCCTTGATTGGATATGGCCACAAGGCAGTGGAGGTTTTAAATCAGAGTTTTCCCTCACCTAGATAGACTGCCTTCCCAGGCTGACGAGCCCCATCTGCCCGAGAGGCTTTTGGTACATTAGCCTTTATCTGTCAGGGTATTGAGTACAGAAGTTGGGATGTTATGTTACAGTTGTGCAAGATGCTGGTGAGGCTACATTTGGAGTATTGTGTTCAGTTTTGGTTTGCTAAAGGAAGGATGTTGTTAAGCTGGAAAGAGTGACAAGAAGGTTTGCGAGGATGTTGCCAGGACCCGAGGGCCTTGAACTAGAGGGAGAGATTGTGCAAGCTAGGACTTTGTTCCTTGGAGTACAGGAGGATTAGGGGTAATCTTATAGAGATGTATAAAGGCATGAGGTGAATTGATAGGGTGAATGCACACTTTCATTTAGCATAGGGGAATCAAGGACATAGCTGGAGCAAAAAAGAAGCAAGGGCAAAATTTAATGGGAACCCGAGAGATAACTTTTTCACACAGAAGGTAGTGGGTATATGGAATGAGCTGCCAGAAGAGGTAATTCTTCTTGTGTCTGGCGTACACAGCCTAAAGTTGTAAGACAACTTGTTCTGTTTGATCTTCTGTTTGTGCACGCCAGGTTGATTGCATTCGTCAAATCAGGGTGGACCACGTGAAGGTTGCAATCTCCCACCCCAAGAGGTAGTGGAGGCAGGTACAATACAACATTTGAAAGATACTTTGAGAGGTACATGGATAAGAAAGGTTTAGAGGGATTTGGGGCAAATGTTGCCAAATTGGAATAGCTTAGATGGGGCATCTTGGTTGGCATGTTGGGCTGAAAAGCACGTTTCTGTGCTGTATAACTCTATGACTCTATGAAATGTTTGGAGAAGGTTTTTTACTTGGTGGTAGGAATGAGCTGCAATGGGCTGTGGTGGAAGCCGAAACATTTGTGGCATTTAAGGGGCTTTTACATAGGCACATGAACATGCAGGGATGGGAGGGATATGGATCACATGCTGGCAGAAGGGATTAGTTTAATTTGGCATGATGTTCAGCGGACAATGTAGACTGAAGAGCTTTGTGTTTAATCTATCTAGGTCCGTCCTAAATCTATACATCTCAGTCAAGTTTCCCCTCAGCCACTTCTGATCCAAAGAACAATATTTCCTTGTGGCAAAAATCTTCCAGTTCCAGCATAATTTCTTATAAATTTCCACTGCAGCCTCTCCACTTCAATCACATCTTTCCTGTAATGTGGTGACCAGAATTGAATGCAATGGTTAATATGTAGTATGACATGTTGTATACAGTTTTGACAATCCCAACATGATTTCCATGCTCTTACAGTGTGTACATCGGCCAATAAAGGAAAACATTCTATGCATCTGTATTCATTTTAATCATAGCCCTACTGCCGTTAAGGTTCTGTGGACACTCATGGATGCTGCTATTCCTTCATTCTATGACTAATGCGTTCCTTTGCCTTGTGGCAATACCTCGTACTTCTCTGGATTAAACTCCATTTGACATTTTTCTGCCCAACTGACTTGACCACCCATACCGTCCTCAATGTTGATCACATAGTCGATTTTTAGATCGTACATAAACTATTTTACATATTTAAGTGTTAATGAATAATCATTCTTCTGTTATTCGTGTAGCTGTTTACTAACTTTTATCTCAAGCCCCTGTAGGAATCACTTGTTGCAGTACCCAGACCCAATTGCTTGCAAAGGCAGTTCTCCTGCCATTTCACAATGTGAATCATCCGAGATGATACAAGCTTTACCAAGTGGATTGCATTATACAGCGATGTGTGGCTTTGCTAGGATCAGTTTGTAAATATATCCAAATCCAAAATGTTCTTCCGAAAATATGTTGCAGCTTAAATCTCAAAGTAGAATGTCATCAGTGAATCAAAATTGCCACAGAAAATCATAGTTTTACAAAAATCCCTAAAATCAAAGATGCACGACAACCTCACTGCCTTACGACCAATCAAGAGACATCTCATAATTTTAATACATGTACATTTGAATGCATGTAAGGTAAAACTAAAACTGGCCACTTTATCAAGCAACACAGTGATAATTCCGATGCAGCCCAGAAGCCATGTGACCCTTCAAGCTATTTAGCTCTTGAGGCAAAAGGAATCAAGGGATATGGGGAAAAAGCAGGAACAGGGTACTGAATTTGGATGACCAGCCATGATCACATTTTGTGTTGGTGCTGGCTCGAAGGGCCGAATGACCTACTCCTGCACCTATTTTCTATGTTTCTATCAAATTTAGTCATGTGCCCACATCTTCAAGTAATCCTCTTTCAAAGTAGACAGCTAATTATCCTTTAACGGTTCATTTGTCATCCTTAAGCACCTTGTCATTCTATTCCTGTAATTTGCTTCCGATTTTTTTTGTCAATATGCCAAATATCTTGCCACTGGTAATGCACCCACTTCCTAGTGAAAATTGTTTCTTCCAATTTGCTCTGCTCTCTCAAGCTTCTTCATAGTTTTGGATGCATTTTTGTTAAGTCTCTTCATAAACTGCTCCAAGAATAATCTCAACCCAATCATTGTGGTTACTACCACAGACCCTGCCTCTTTTGATGTTTACATAGATACATAGAAAATAGGTGCAGGAGTAGGCCATTCGGCCCTTCGAGCCTGCACCGCCATTCAATATGATCATGGCTGATCATCCAACTCAGTATCCCGTACCTGCCTTCTCTCCATACCCCCTGATCCCTTTAGCCACAAGGGCCACATCTAACTCCCTCTTAAATATAGCCAATGAACTGGCCTCAACTACCCTCTGGCAGAGAGTTCCAGAGATTCACCACTCTGTGTGAAAAAGTTTCTTCTCATCTCGGTCCTAAAGGATTTCCCCCTTATCCTTAAGCTGTGACCTCTTGTCCTGGACTTCCCCAACATCGGGAACAATCTTCCTGCATCTAGCCTGTCCAACCCCATAAGAATTTTGTACGTTTCTATAAGATCCCCTCTCAATCTCCTAAATTCTAGCGAGTATAAGCCAAGTCTATCCAGTCTTTCTTCATATGAAAGTCCTGACATCCCAGGAATCAGTCTGGTGAACCTTCTCTGCACTCCCTCTATGGCTATAATGTCCTTCCTCAGATTTGGAGACCAAAACTGTACGCAATACTCCAGGTGTGGTCTCACCAAGACCCTGTACAACTGCAGTAGAACCTCCCTGCTCCTATACTCAAATCCTTTTGCTATGAAAGCTAACATACCATTCGCTTTCTTCACTGCCTGCTGCACCTGCATGCCTACTTTCAATGACTGGTGTACCATGACACCCAGGTCTCGCTGCATCTCCCCTTTTCCTAATCGGCCACCATTTAGATAATAGTCTGCTTTCCTGTTTTTGCCACCAAAGTGGATAACCTCACATTTATCCACATTATACTGCATCTGCCAAACATTTGCCCACTCACCCAGCCTATCCAAGTCACCTTGCAGTCTCCTAGCATCCTCCTCACAGCTAACACTGCCCCCCAGCTTAGTGTCATCCGCAAACTTGGAGATGTTGCCTTCAATTCCCTCATCCAGATCATTAATATAAATTGTAAATAGCTGGGGTCCCAGCACTGAGCCTTGCGGTACCCCACTAGTCACTGCCTGCCATTGTGAAAAGGACCCGTTTACTCCTACTCTTTGCTTCCTGTTTGCCAGCCAGTTCTCTATCCACATCAATACTGAACCCCCAATACCGTGTGCATTAAGTTTGTATACTAATCTCTTATGTGGGACCTTGTCGAAAGCCTTCTGAAAGTCCAGATACAACACATCCACTGGTTCTCCCCTATCCACTCTACTAGTTACATCCTCGAAAAATTCTATAAGATTCGTCAGACATGATTTACCTTTCGTAAATCCATGCTGACTTTGTCCAATGATTTCACCACTTTCCAAATGTGCTGCTATTCCATCTTTAATAACTGACTCTAGCAGTTTCCCCACTACCGATGTTAGACTAACTGGTCTGTAATTCCCCGTTTTCTCTCTCCCTCCCTTCTTAAAAAGTGGGGTTACGTTTGCTACCCTCCAATCCTCAGGAACTACTCCAGAATCTAAAGAGTTTTGAAAAATTATCACTAATGCATCCACTATTTCTGGAGCTACTTCCTTAAGTACTCTGGGATGCAGCCTATCTGGCCCTGATGATTTATCGGCCTTTAATCCATTCAATTTACCCAACACCACTTCCCGACTAACCTGGATTTCACTCAGTTCCTCTATCTCCTTTGATCCGCGGTCCCCTGCTATTTCCGGCAGATTATTTATGTCTTCCTTATGTCTTCCTTAGTGAAGGTTTAGGTTTAGTGCCCATAATTAAGATCCCTTTGTGATAATTTGTGATGTTGATAAAGGGCCCAAATATGAACACCTTCCATTTCCCACATCCTGCCACCTATGGTTTTACTTTAATTTGCTGTTTATGGACATTCCTGGAAATACCAGTATTTATACCATCCCCAATTGTCCCTGACCGAACAACACAGTTAAAAGTTAATCACCTTCATGGATCTGGCATCCCCTGTAGTCCAGCATAGTGATGATGATTGATTTCCTTCTCCGAAGTTCGTAGGTGGACCTGAGTGGCAATCTTTTGATTATTTTTATTGAAGTAAGCTTAAAGGCCGGGTTTATTTAAATTCCTGAGCTGGCATGGTGGGGAACTTGTGACTATGGATAAGTAGTGCAATGTGGTGGCTGCTGTTCCAGTCATTTAACTCCAATGTTACTGAATGCTGCACCCCTCCAGACTATCTGCCCCACAGACATTCCCCTTTGGTCCATTATAACATTTCAAAGTCCCATCATACAGAACTGGATATTAAAAAAAATGTTTGTATTTAACAGAAAGGTTATTGCAATGGAAAAGAATACAAGTTATTCAAAGAGGGAAGTGCGGCAGAGTGGGGCAGCAGTAGATTTGCTGCTTTACAGTGCATGAGACTCTGGTTCGATCCTGACTATGGGTGCTGTCTGTATAGAGTTTGTATGTTCTCCCTATGACCACATGGGTTTTCACTGGGTGCTCCCGATTCCTCCCACACTCCAAGATGTGCAAGTTTGCAGGTTAATTGGCTTCTGCAAATTGCCCCAGTGTGTAGGACAGAACTAGTGTATGGGTGGTCGGCACGGACTCTGTAGGCTTAAGGGCCTATTTCTATGTCATATCTCTAAAACTAAAGTGATTAAAAACCCAATTCTTGGGAACCACTAAGCTTACTCTAAATAAGATGCCAAAAAAACTAAAAACTAAAAACTAAAAATGCTGTAAATTTGAAATAAAAGCACGCATTACTGGAAATATACTGTTAGTATCTGTGGAGAGAGAAGCATATTTAATATTTCAGTTAATTTATAGATGGCTTCTGCCCAAGAATTGACATTCTATTCATCACACGGGGCCTGGAACTGCCTTGTAAGACCATGAGTGTGACCATAATCACATCTCCTTTGCACTTTATTTGGACTTGATACGTGGGAAAGGATTACCAAGAACAATGCTTCTACTTTCATGTTTGGCTCCCACCAGCATTTTCTCAGAATTCTCTTGCTACTTAGTTGAAGTCCACACAAGCAGGTCCAACTTCAGATGTGGCTCTGTCTGTACATGACAGCTGGCAAGAAGCGACTTCTCTGCACTGACAAGTGTTGAAGTACATGCAAAGCTCTTCAGATTTGCTAATGAGAGTAAAAGGCAGGAAACCAGTGGCAAAGAGTAGGAATGGACTCCCATGGGGACAACCAGTGATCATAATTGAAATTAATTATACAGATCTTGGATTCAGAACAGCAATTGGTAAATTTGTGGCCATCACCAAACTGAATGAGGATGACAGTTCCAAGATAAATTTTATAAACATGGAATGTGGTTTTACAACTTGCAAACGAGCTTTGGCATAAATGTTTTGGCATTTTGGTAAAAATTAAGGTAGTCATATTAGTTGAAAAATAAGAATTTTAATGTGACAAAGTAAGAAAAGGATCTGCCTCAATTACACAAATTGACAGTGTTGCAAAAAAAACTAATAAACGCTGGAAACAAAATATTTCAATAGGGGAAATATATTTGAAAAATAAGTTAATTGCAACAACCTTCAGTGGAAAACATTTTGTGCACATTGTGCAATTCTAATATAGAGTCTTAAAGCAAGGAAATTGGCCCTTCGGCCCAACTTGGCCACACTGGCCAACATGTCCCATCTACACCAATCCCACCTACCTGCATTTGGCCCATATCCCTCTAAACCTGTCCTATCCATGTACCTGTCTAACTGTTTCTTAAATGTTGCGAAACCAACTTTGCCTTCTAGTTGGTTATGTCAAACAATCTTTGTTCAAAATGTACACTGCCAACATCCCTCAGCTCTTTTTCTGCTACATCCATGACTGCATCAGAGCTGCCTCTTGCACCCATGCTGAACTTGTTGATTTCAATAATTCACCAAGATGAGGTGATCTACGCCACATATGCACCCAAGATAATGTGTTCTATACCAGGACGTCCGAGATGTTCTCATTCATTAGGGAACAGGGGGTCAATCAACCCATTCCTTCTCTCCAGAAATGCTGCCTGTCCTGCTGAGTTACTCCAGCATTTTGTGTCTATGTCAAATTCACTTGGACTATCTCTGACATTCCTCTCCCCTTTCTTGAACTCTCTGTCTCCATCACAAAGGACGAACTAGCGACTGACATTTAATACAAACCCACCAACTACCACAGTTATCTGGGTTACACCTCCTTCCACCCTGCCTCTTTCATAGATGCTATCTCTTACTCTCATTTTCTCCGTCTCCATCACATCTGCTCCCAAGATGAGCCTTTCCATTCTAGGACATGGTCTTCTTCCTTTAGCAAGCATGGTTTCCTCCCTGTTGTCACAGATGGATCCCTCACCTGTATCTCCTCAATGTCCCGCATTTCTGCTCTTGATCCCACTGCCTCAAAGGAACAAGTACCCCTGATCCTCGCCTTTCACAGCACCAGCCTCCCCATCCACACATCATTCTCCTACATTTACAACACCTTCAACATGATCCCACCACCAGTCACAACTTTCCTTCCCTATCCCTTTCCGACTGCTCCCTCCGCAACTCCTTGGTTCAGTTATTCCTTCCTGTCCAAACCACCTGCTCCCAGGTACTTCATCAGCAACTGTAGGAGATGTAACACCTGTCCCTTACCCTCCTTCCTCACATCAAGGGACCCCAGCATTCTTCCAGGTTGGACAGAGGTTCACATGCACCTCCTCGAACCTCATCTTCTGCCTCCGGTGTTTCCGATGAGGCCTCCTTCACATCGGTGAGACCAAGCATAGACTCGCCGACCGTTTTGCCAAACACTTAAGCTCGGTCCGCTAAATCTCACGGTTGCCAACCATTTTAATTCCCCTTCCATTCCCATATTTTGGACCTGGGCCTCCTCCATTGCCTGAGTGAGGCCACATGCAAACTGGGGAAACAGCACCTCATGACAGAAAATGCTGGAGAAACCCAGCAGGTCAGGCAGCATGTCTGGAGAACATGGATAGGTCTGAAAAAGGGGTTGATACAAAACATCAACTATCCACATTGCATATCACCTTCTGCCTATATTCCTCCTATTGGATTCACAGTTTACAATTCTTCTAACTTTATCTCACACCTTTTGGTTTTTCATCTCTGTGCAACCATATGCTATCACCCCCCCACCCCCCCATCTATCCATCTATCACTTGTCAGGCTTTGCCCTGGCCCTCCACTCCCAGCTTTGAGGAAGGGTCCCAACCTAAACCTTTGCTTATTCATGTTTTCCAGAGATGCTGCCTGACACACTGAGTTACTCCAGCACTTTATGTCCATTATGATTGATAGATAGATAGATAGATAGATAGATAGATAGATAGATAGATAGATAGATAGATAGATAGATAGATAGATAGATAGATACTTTATTAATCCCCTTATTCAGGGGAAATTCTGATGTCCTTGCAGCACACTAATAAAAATACAGCACAGTATTCATAAAGAAATTCAACACCAAAACATCCCCCCACAGTGATTCCCACTGTGGGGGAAGGCACAAAGTCCAGTCCCCATCCTCTTGTCCACCCATAGTCGGGCCTATTGAGGCCTCCACAGTCGCCGCCACGGCGCCCGATGTTCTCGCCGGGTGATGGTACTCCGGCGTCGGGAGAACCCCCAGCGGCTTGGGGTGCCAGGAACGGCCGCCTTCCCACCGGAGCCTGCGGCTTCCAAGCCAACAGACCACGCCAGACGGAGCTCCGCACACTGGTGATCTCGGCGAGATGTAAGTTCAACGTCGCAGCTGGCCGCTCCGCAGAACCGCGGCTCCACGATGTTTTCCTCGGCGGTACCAAGCATACTGGAGTCCCAGCGCGGCGACCCAGGAAAGGCATCGCCCGCTCCGCAATAGCGCTCCAGCGCTGCACTGCCGCCAAAGCCGATGTTCTGCGCCGCCGCCGCCAACGCCGACGTTCTGCGCCGCCGCCAAAGCCGATGTTCTGGCCAGGTCCCCTCAGGGAAACGTCGCTCCAGGACCCGCTGGTAGGCCGCGAGGACAGGTCGAAGACGCTGCTCGGAGGAAGGCAACCCCTCCGACCAGGTAGGGACTTAGAAAAGCAGTTTCCCCCTTCCCCCCCACCACCCCCCACACATAAAAGATTTAGACCCCCTGACTGTACACTTAACGAACTAAAAATAATAAAAAAGAAGGGGAAAAAACGGACAGCTGCAGGACAGGCAGCCGTTCAGGACAGCGCCTCCTCCGATGTGCTGAGGTATTAGTGTTTTGAATCTTATGGAGGAGTGTAGCTAATCTCTCGGCTTTTTCTTGACCTCCAAATTTAACTGCTTGCATGCATACACTGGAAATTACAGTCTTGTTTACTCAAGAAGAACAAGAATTGCTGATTGGTCTATTGTTCATCGTTATGCAAAATCTGAGGCAAACTTCTGAGTACAAATTCAGTTTTGTCAATTTACTCAATGGAAATAGTTTGATAAAGACTTGCAATGGTGACTTGTGTGATGAATTAGTTTTTAATGAACACATTTGTGACAACTCTGGCCATTGGTACCAGCAGGTATCCCCTTTGCTTTCAGCAGCCCACCTCTCTCCTCCACTTTTCTTTTTTCCCTTTTATATTGGATTTTTTATACCACAGATCATTAATTGGAAACAAAAATGTGCTACTTTAGAATTTGCCTCACACTTAACTGTCTTGGAACTGGGATTCAGGATGAGTTCCAGACAAGGTGGGAGAGATTTTTTGTGGATACAGAGCCTTAATTAGAAGCATGCCCGAATGTTACTTCTCTCAGTCAATGCATTTCAGTTTCATAGGAAAAGCAGGTGCCTGACGAGGTTAACATCCTTGCAATGTCTACGGTGGGACAATGCAGTCTGCAGAATTGCTTTCACAAAGGCAGTCAAAATAAATTTTGCTCCAAATACTTTTTAATTACGACATATTTCTCAGAGGTTACATGACATGGTGCTTACCTCTCTGTTTCAGTTCTAACTTTGTGGAATGTGTGTATAATGACATCTGGTTTACCGGAGCAGCAGAGACTTTTGCCTGATGATTGCTTTCGCCCAGAGCTTGATTTATAAGTTTTAAGCTTTAAGTTAATTGTGTTAGTTTTGCAGGAGTCACGTTCATCTTATTTAGCCTGGATATTTTGCCTCATTTTCTATCTGGCTGATTTGTAATCTATTTGGAAGCTTTGCCTCCATGTTGATATGCTGCTTCTTGCATGCACAATTTTAGCGGAACACTGCAGCTGGGGTTTAATTTAATGCATAGAGATCAGTATAGTACAGGGACAACCGATTCAGCCTACGATGTCTGTACTGAACAAAATACAAATTAAGATAACCTTTTCTGTATTCTTGTGGACCATATCCCTCCACCCCTGGTATAAGCACACCACTATTGTTTATTCTTCCATCGCCACCCCTTTCAATGTATTCCAAGGACCCACCATGTTCTGTGGGGGGAAAGAAGTTGGTCTGCACATCTTCTTCAAACTTTTCCCCTTTGACTTTAAAGCTTTGTCTTTGACATTTCCGCCCTGGAAAAAGGTTCTAAATCTCCCCTATCTGCTTTCATGATTTTATGAATTTCTATCCGCTCTTTTCTCAGCGTTCAACGCTTCAGAGAAAATATTCGAGTTTGTCGGACCTCTCAGTATGGTTAATACCCTCTAATCCATGCAGAATCCTGGTCAACAAAACTAGTAATCAACTTCAGGAAGCTGGGTGGTGTACACACCCAAGGCTGCATCAATGATGCTGAAGTGAAGATGGCAGAGAGCATGAATATCAATTTGTTCTGGTCCAACCACATTAACACTGTGACTAAGAAAGCACAACAACCATACAAGTGAAGAAAATTCAACATGTCTGCAATGACTCTAAACAATTTCTATAGATATACCATAGAAATCATCCTATTGGCATCCATCATATCCTGGTTTTGCAACTGCTCTGTTCAAGACAGTAAGATGTTGTAAAGTGTTATGGGCCACGCGGTGACGCCTGTATGGTCGTGAGTAGTCGCCCAAAGAGTCGTATGTTTTTCTAATCGCCGCTGGATTTTCAACATGTTGAACATTTTCGGCAACCTGCTGCGACTATGACGGGTGCCGGCATGTCGCCGAGAAAATCGGGTAAGTGGGACAGGCTCTTTACAGTGCAGATCAGTTGATCACAAAATATGATCCCCCATCCATCCATCGACCTCATCTACAGTTCACATTGCCTCAGGAAAGCATATTCCCTCCAGTTTTAATTAGTGACTGATTGGCTGATTTAATCATTGGAAACAAAGTTGTAAAATAAAAGTATGTGGTTTGCGCAAGTCCATTGCACAAACAAAGACAATGTATGCACATTTGATGATTAAGTCAAAGAAGCATACAGTGTACAAACAGGCCCTCTGGCCCAACTTGCCCACACCGACCAACATGTCCCATCTACGCTAGTCCCACCTGCCTGCATTTCGCTCATATCCCCCCAAACCTGTCCTATCCATGTACTTGTCCAACTGTTTCTTAAACGTTGTAATAGTCTCTGTCCTTAACTACCCTCTCTGGCAGCTTGTAACATACACCCACCACCCTTTGCGTGAAAAGGTTACCCCTCAGATTCCTATTCATTCTTTCCCACTTCACGTTAAACTTATGTTCTCCTGCTCTGGGCAAGACACTCTGTGCGTCCACCCGATCTATTCCTCTCATGATTTTATGATGTCTCTTATTTCTTAGTTTTATTTTGAAAAGTGGTGGGCAGATGTAGTCTTGGGAATAATCTTCCTTGTAGTGACTTCATTGGTTTTACTCCCGTGATGTATGGGAATTTAACAGTTCCTGTGGGAAGTGTGAAGGCTGCGTACATCA
The DNA here is from genome assembly GCF_010909765.2 of Amblyraja radiata. Lineage (NCBI taxonomy): Eukaryota > Metazoa > Chordata > Chondrichthyes > Rajiformes > Rajidae > Amblyraja > Amblyraja radiata. The sequence goes on from NC_045963.1 coordinate 46,857,286, forward strand.
TTCCCCATTCATACCGTTACCGTGAAGGAATGCCATGAGGTCAGCACTTTCCTTTTGTGAGCCTACTCTTTCTCATTTATTCCCAGGCTGTTCTCAGGACATTTTCTCTTACCCTGCATTAGTCTCTTATATCTAAAATGCCTGTCTCTCTCTTTATGTCGACTTTTTCTACCTTCCGAGTCCCCTTCTCCTCGTTCCGAGTTCCCCTCCTACTAAATCTCGTTGCACTGATGTGCAATGACAATAAAAGATATTATTATTATTATTATTATTCTGCCCCTTCCTGTCCAAGTACAATGCAGTTTGCAACTTCTTGAACAAAACTGGTTCCAGCTATCTGCTGTCGCTTGATCAACCATTAGGAGGATAGCAAGGTGATTCTTTCTGATTGTTTCCAACTATGTGCAGGAGAACAATGATCAATTTGTGTAACCCACCAGTTCTGGAGTAAAGCTGTAGTTGTACAGCATGGAGGCTGTAACCCCTTTAACCCATTAGGTTAGTGATGAACACAGGCACGGAAATCGCTATCAAAACATGCGGGACACACACACACACACACACACACACACACACACACACACACACACACACACACACACACACACACACACACGCGGCTTCGGCCCCGTGGACCCTGTGGACGGTAACATAAGGAGCTGACCTGGTTGGTGACCGACTCCGAACTCCAGCAACAGCAGCTTCGTCCGCCCTGAATCGTGGGGCTTGAATCGGCCCGTTCACGGGTCTTTCATCGGCCGCTGGGGGCTTCAACATCGGGAGCCTTGATCGCCTCGATGCAGCAGTATGATTTTAAGCCGTGCCGGGCGCTGAATGGCCCCGCGAACGGGCCGATTCAGGCCTTAGAAAGCGTCTGATAAAGTCCGGATTACAAAACATGGGGGGAGATTGTCCCCCACTTCTCAAAGCGGGGGGGGGGGGGGGGGGTGGACATGTCCCCCCCCCCCCCCTGTCCCCCTAGGATTTCCACGCCTGGCTGAACATCAAGCACCCATTAATCCCATTTCATTCTCCTCATGTCCCTATCAAACCTCCCCAGATTCTACCATTTACCTATACACTAGAGGCAATTTACAGTCCAATTAACCTTACAGTCCCAGCATCATTTATTTGTATTCCCTCTCTCAATTCTCCTTTGTCCTTAAAGTTGACTGGATTACTTTTGTCCTGGAGTTAATATGGGATCAGTCATTGGTGGGGGACTTTTGGTTTTTGCACCTATTCTGGGAAAGAAATAAATGAGTCCAAGAGATTTTAACACTGCAGGGCAATTTGCTGGATGTATTACTCTATAGAATGGACTGCCACACCGTCCCAAGAGACTATGGGTGTGGGATGATGGTGGAAATGAAGAAGGATGAATCGGCAAGAATGTGGCAGATGGAAAAATAAAAACGGATGTTAAGTTTTTTGAATCTCTAATGACCACTAATCTTGACATGAGTTGAATTAATTAGAGGGGAAACTATCCATTTTCTTCGCTGCCTTTTTGTGAAAATACAATCAGGTCAATGACTCAGGCGATTTTAACTGCACAAGAGCATTATAAGATCATGCATTGTTGTCACCTAGGCATTGCCCTTCCATTTCTCTGGTTCTCATTCCTCATTTAATTCTTCTAAACTGCTACTGTGTCTCATGTCCACAGGATAAGTAAATGGTGCAAAAGCAAATGTTTTAGCACAACAATATGATTAAAGATTACTCTGAATTCTTCCTAATGGAAGAAAAATATGGACAGGAGAGTCCTTGGAAAACGTTTGAGGGAATTGAATGGCCATCAGCACCCATCAATTTTGGTCTTCAGCGCCCATTATTTATTTATGTTGTAACTACACTAAGTCTTATGTAAGTGGAATCCAGGAGAATGTGGTAGCAAGGATGCTGCACACCAGCACAAGTAGTATAGCTGCTGCTCACAGCACTAAAGATCTGGGTTCAGTCCTGACCTGTGGCATTTTCTATATGGAGTTTGCATGTTCTCCCTATGTTCTGGTTTCCTCCAGTATTCCCAAGATATGCAGGCTGGTTAGTTATTTGTCCATTGAAAATTACCTTCATTGCTTGGGTGATGGGTAAAGTCTGGGGGATGTGATGGGAAAGCAGGGCAAAATAAATGGAAGCAATGTACGAATAATGAAAATGGGTGCTTTTTGTTTAGTTGAGTTTAGAGATACAGTTTGGAAACGGGCCCTCCAACCCACCGAGTCCGCGCCGACCAACGATGCTTGCACCTTAACACTACCCGACACACACTAGGGACAATTTTACATTTATACCATGCCAAGTAACCTACAAACGTGTGGGAGGAAACCGAAGATCTCCGAGAAAACCCACGCAGGTCACGGGGAGAACGTACAAACTCCGTACAGACAGCACGTGTAGTCAGGATCGAACCTGGGTCTCTTGCGCTGTAACGCAGTAGCACTACCACTACGCCACCATGGTGCCCGATGCTTGATGGTTGGCATGTCTCTGTGGGCCGAAGTATTTGTTTCCATGTCCTTTGACTATAACTCCAGCAAAGTATTCAGGTAGAGAACAGGGTAATGTGCAAGTTAATGATTTAAATAAAATAATTTTCTTTCCTCGCCATGAAGCAATGATAATTGCCTTTGCGTTTAGCTGGGACTGCATAGTAAATCATTATTTCTAATTTTGTTGCTTTCTTCCCCTTGCAGTTTGATGCCTCTACCATCACAGCCACTGACAATGCTGGTACAGCGTGGCCAGTCTCAGCAGTTCACCTTCAAGCCCAAATATTACAGTCAGAAGTTTTATCCTGGAACGCACGGTGCTGAAGTTTCCCTTCCCCAAACCTCATCTGGATCCACTTACCAAGGTTAGTTTTACTATCGGATGTCCTCCAGACTTCAAACAGAGGGGGCTAGGCTAATGCAAGAGTTCGGAAATAACCTGATTAAATTTTGATAGGGATCTGTTCTCTTGTAGAGTTCTGTCTTTTCTGTTGTCACAGCACACAGGAATATTATTCTTTGTTGCCTGTTCACTATTGTTTATTCCATCATAAACTTATGGGGGACCTTGCAGTCAATAGTTTTTCAGTGTGGAAATTACTGTGTCCCATGGTTTGAGGTCCGGGCATCAGGAGTCACTTACAATTGTAATTAACAGGAAAATTCTCCTCCTGCCTGTGATGCACCCAGTTAATATGGTGTCTACTGTACACCTGTGAACCTTCGAGAGAGTATCTGTCAATCTACTGAATCTCCTCAATCTTCTAAGGCCTGGATGGGCTTTTTTTATGATTGTATTAATGGTCTGGGCCAGGACAGATCTTCAGAGATATGCATCCCCAAGAACTTGAGGTTGACTTTTCCACTGCGAACCCGTTGATAAAGACATGTTCATTGATTCATACAGAAGCATGCAGGAAAGCACGGATCACTGTTGAGTTTTGGTGCCAGGGCTGAAGTTTCAGTCACCCTTTTCCTTCGTCGACCAAAGGCTATGGTGGCACATCAAAGGGGATGGTGAATTTCATCATCAATGTCTGACTTCATTGAGAGGTGGCTCTCAATATATGATAAGCTGTCCACATATTCCAAGATCCTGCTGTGAACCTTTATTAAAAGAGGGCAATGTTGTACATTGGGGCAGAGCAGGATCTTGGAATATGTGGACAGCTTCTCCACCTATGTCGAGTGGATTTTGAACGTGAGCCCCTTCCACTTCTGTGCTTCAGTGAGTGAGCTGTTTGTAAAGACGTACCAGAATAATTTATTTTCTGCAGCTTATTGACCATTTCTGTTGGGATTTATCCAACATTTCTCTCTAGGCGTTGATTGAGACACCATTGTTTATAAAAAATGTTGAAGTGACTTTTGTGCTGATTATGGATGTGATACTATCTCAGTCAGTTGCACAGGTTTTCAAATGATTTGCTGATTACCGATTCCTGATTGTGATCCTATATACATTTGCTGCTGTTTTTTTTAAGTTATAGTAGTGGTACACTTCAAAAGAAATTCTTTAACCCTAGGATTGAAGTCATGAAATGCTCAGTACTCAGTGGAAGTTTTTCTTTTAATTCAAATTTCAGCTGAATAATTTTAAATTTCCTGTTGGGATTTGAAAACGGAGCTGACCCTGCTATTAAAACACGCTTGCCTTCTCACCAGAACCACAATATGAATGTGGCCCAAGTGACTTCACATTATCTCAAATGCTGATGTAATTCTGAGGCTTTATAAGGCACTGGTCAGACCGTATTTGGAGTATTGCGAGCAGTTTTGGGCCCCATATCTGAGAAAGCATGTGCTGGTGTTGGAGAGGGTCCAGAGGAGATTTACGAGAATGATTTACAAGAACACGAAGATGATTGTAATATATAATGAGCGTTTGACGGCACTGGGCCTGCACTCGGTAGAGTTCAGAAGGATAAAGGGGGACCTGATTGAAACTTACCGAATAGTGAAAGACCTGAATAGAGTGGATGTGGAGAGGATGTTTCCACTATGAGGAGAGTCGAGGCCATAACCTCAGAATAAAGGGACTTACCTTCAGGAAGGAGATGCAGAGGATTTTTTTTCAGTCTGTGGGTGGTGAATCTGTGGAATTCATTGCCACAGAATGGATATTTTGATAGTGGAGATTGATAGATTCTTGATTAATCTGGGTGTCAAGGGTTATGGGGAGAAGGCAGGAGAAGGGGGTTGAGAGGGAAAGATAGATCAGCCACAATTGAATGGGGGAGTAGACTTGGATTTTTTAAATTCAGGACTTTCTGGATGCCATTCCGAGGCCTTCCACACGAAATGTGAATTTATAAATATCAAGAAATGCGTCATTTAAAAATAGATGCTGCACTTATCCTCGGCAAGTGAGGTGAAACTTCTTCCAAGTTCAATACTTCCCTGTGGGTCAGGAAAAGGGAAATGTTCACATGTGAGCATCAAAGGAGAACACTGATAGCCTTGGCTGAGATATTTCCCCACATCTCCTCATCTCTGTGTTCAAAAGCTTTGCTTGCATTTTGTAACCGAATCCAAGCGAAACACTTGTTTTTTAAGCCTGTGCTTTTGGGAGAATAGATAAGCAAACTGGGAAGGAAGAGACACCATAAATAATATTATCGGACACATTCTGATGAATGTGAATGTTTTATGACGTCGAAAATTAATTGTTTGTTTTAACCAATATGTTTTTTCTTGGCTTTGTGGAAATACTCCATATATAGTCCAGACATTGTGGTTGTATTGGTGGCAAAACTGTCAGCACTCAGTCAGTGCTCTATAAAACGGACAATTTATGATGTCTGCACAGATGCATTTAAAAGTGAATATTTGGAATTTGCTGTTAGTTAACCTGCTCTTGACCAGATGTACGGCTGCAATCTTTGCGTGTTTGAACAAAGCAGAACTAATAACTTCAACTTTTTGTTTTACACATGGCATTTGCTGCAAAAGATATTGGCATTTATTCGACCGCTTTGAATAAGATGTAATTATTTCTTGGACAGAGAAACTAATCTTTATGTGTGTTTGGCATTCCCTCAGACAAACAACAATATTCCATAGATTTTTATATGACTTTTCTGTTATTTTAGACATTTCAACTTTTTCCTTGTTTTATTCATTCATGGGATGGCACCAGCAGGAACAATCTTTATTATCCATCCCAAATTTCCCTGTGAACTAAGTGGCTGGCTAATACATATCAGAGGAAAACAAAGAATCAAACACATTGTTTGGTCTGGATTCATAAATAGACCAGACCGGGTAAGGATAGCACATTCCCTTTTCAGAAGTGAACTAGTTGGGATTTTTTTAGTCATTGATACTGTTGCTAGTTTTTGAAATTCTTGATGTATTTAATTACTCGATGACTTCTTCAGATTGACTGGATGCTCACTTGCTTAATGCTTCGCTGTTGCTAGATGTTGCAAACTCCTCAGAGATTCAGATGGAAAATCCTGCCAACACCAAGGAAACAGAAGCTGTTAAAGCTTAGCTGGAAGCTTCTTTTGAGGTCAACATCAAATGTAGTAAGACACAATATGCTGGACTAACTCAGTGGGACAGGCAGCATCTCTGGAGAGAAGGAATGGGTGACATTTCCGGTCGAGACCCTTCTTCAGACAGTCAGGGGGGAGAGGAACTGGAGATATGGAAGGTACAAAGAGATTGTATGATGTGAAAGTGCAAATCAAAGCCGACAATGATCTTGGAAATGTACAATGGTTCATTGACCCCTTGTTCCCTAAAGAATGAGGACATCTCGGACGTCCTGGTATGGAACACATTATCTTGGGCGCAGATATGGCGTAGATCACCTCATCTTGGTGAATCTCAGTGAATCTGAGGGCAGGGTGGAAGTTAGTGATACAGCTATTGAAATCAACAAGTTCAGCATGGGTGCAAGAGGCAGCTCTGCAGAAGGTTCCCGACCAGAAACGTCACTCATTCCTTCTCTCCAGAGATACTGCCTGTCCTGCTGAGTTATTCCAGCATTTTTTGTCTATCTTCGATTTAAACCAGCATCTGCAGTTCTTTCCTGCGCGTCAAGTGCAGTCACTTTGCTGTTGACCCCAGAATCCAGGCCAGTAGATTTCCTCTCAAATCCATGTCTAGGTCAGTTCCAGCTCCTTCTGCATTTCTTGTCAATTGTTGATGGGCAGCTATCTTCTTTAATTGAAGTTAGAGGAATTCTGAATTGGGTCTTTTCCACTAATTGTCTAATACTGTCCATTGAACTAATGGCAGCAAGAGCACTTCTGTTTCCCAACTAATTACTTTCCCAGCCAAAGGTCCAAAGGTGAAATGACTGCTTTTGACGTTTTATTGTCAAAGGCAATTGTGCATCCATAGAAGCAGCAAAAATAATATGGCTTTTATTTTAATGATAATATTTCTGTGAATGTGCTTCGATAGCAATCTGAAGCACAACAAAAATCCATGCAAGTGCAAGAGGTGATCTGTAATGTTTTGTTGCTGAAGTGAGATTAGGATTGTGCAGGTCAATTCAAGAACATGATTGTAGGAAAGTAGCTGTTTCTTAACCTAGTGGTGGGGAGTTAAGAACTCTGCATGGCAGCAGTGAGACAAGGGCATTGCTTGGTTGGTAGGGATCTTTGACAATAGATGCTGCCTTCTTAAGGCAGCGTCTCATGTAGATGCTTTTGATGGTGGGGGTGGTTTTGCCTCTGCTGGACACATCATTTGGTGGTAGAATTTTTTTGGGACTTCCTCAAAATGAGTGTGCAAGTCTGCATATAAATACATTCAGAACAATGAAGAATGATTATATAATTATACATTTTCATTTTTGCAATGTTTACTTGACTATGCTTACATATATTTTCCTGTGTGTGGAATGATCACATTCCAAACATTGTCATTTGGTGACAGAGATTCAAGGAGGCATCCAGCATTTACTATTATTTCTGCCAGGAGAATGTTGCAGTGTCAGAAGTGCTGTTTTTCAGATGGCACAGCAAATCAAGGTCCTGACAATCCTGGATAGAGTGGATGTGGAGAGGATGTTTCCACTAGTGAAGAGTCTAGGACCAGAGGTCATAGCCTCAGAATAAAAATACGTTCCTTTGGGAAGGAGATAATGAGGATTCAGAGGGTGGTGAATCTGCAGAATTCATTGCCACAGAAGGCTGTGCAAGCCAAGCCAATGGATATTTTTAAGGCAGAGATTGATAGATTCTTGATTGGTACGGCTGTCAGGAGTTAGGGAGAGAATGGGGTTGAGAGGAGAAGATAGATCAGCCATGATTGAATGGTGGAGTAGACTTGATTGGCCCAAATGGCCTAATTCTGCTCCTGTCACATGAAATTATGAACTATCTGCTTAATTGGACATGAAAGCTTCCAGGACACCATTGAAAAAAAGCTGGGGAGCTCCCCGTGGTGTACTGGGCAATATTTATTCTTCACTCAGCATTGCCAAAACAAATTCTCTGGCACTTGTCGCTTTGCTGTCTGTGGGAACTTAATGTGTGCAAATTACCAGCCACTTTGCTCATTTTACAACACTGAAAATGGTTGAAATAATACCTTGACAACAATACCTAATTGTCTGTAAAGTTGAATGACGTGAAAGACTCTATGTAAAACAAAGTTATTCTGTCTTTTCTGTCAGTCAATTGGTCTGCCTAACCCCAGGCATCAGGTGGAAATAGTAAGATATACACTGGGTGCACTGCTGTGACTGATCTGAAGTAAATTGGGGGTATGAGGATAGGTTCTTTTTTTAACTCAATTATATGGACTGTTTTCTGTTCAATGGACACAAATAAGCACGCCATCATTTCAAGAAAGGATGAACAAACTGGGATTTCTCTAAGCAAATGCAGTACTTTCAGATGAACATTTCCTTTGCAAATCAGATAGAGGTTTTCCAAAATGCATTTATGTAGGCGGTGAATAGCGTTGCCAACTGTCCCGTATTAGCTGGGACATCCTGTATATTGGACTAAATTGGTTTGTCCCGTACAGAACTGCCCTTGTCCCGTATTTGACTGTCACTACTAAGGGTCTGTCGGGTCGGAGCACCGCATCCGGCCCCGCCTCACCCGTCCCCATGGAATGAAGCGGCAGTGCCTCGCCCATGGCCCTGTCGGTCGGCAGCCCGGCCAGCTGTCTGATTTTCGGGCCTTCGCTTTCCGCCGACACCACCAGCCCTCAATCTCATGGCCGATCATTTGCGCGCGACGTTGCCTGGGCCAAAACTGCACAGCTGCCCGCCGGCTGGGCTTTGTCTGCAGTCCAGCACCCAGGCCAACTCATCATTCACCCAGCCACGGCCGAGTTGGTCAAAGAATTACCATCAGGAATTTGTCCCTTATTTTAAACTTTTGTCCTTTATTTGGGAATGAGAAAGTTGGCAAACCCTAGCGATGAATGTTGCACACTTGAAAGGTAGGGGTTTGAAGTCTATAAAGATAACAGATAGAACAGAGGGTAGTCGAGGCCAGTTCATTGGCTATATTTAAGAGGGAGTTAGATGTGGCCCTTGTGGCTAAGGGGATCAGAGGGTATGGAGAGAAGGCAGGTACGGGATACTGAGTTGGATGATCAGCCATGATCATATTGAATGGCGGTGCAGGCTCGAAGGGCCGAATGGCCTACTCCTGCACCTAATTTCTATGTTTCTATGTTTCTAATTGAATCACCATGTGACATATTGGGTTGGATAATATTTTGTAGCACATAGATCATAAAACAGTACAACGCAGGGACGGGCCCTTCGGCCCACAATGTTTGCGACGAACATGATGCCAAGTTAAACTGATCTTATCTGCCTGTACATGACCCATATCCCTCTATTCCTTGCCTTCCATGTATGTCCCTATCGAAAAGCCTCTTTAACACTACTATCATATCTCCTTCCGCCACCACCGCGAGCAATGCCTTTCAGCCCTCCACTTCCCTCTGTGTGAAGAAACTTGCCCAGCACATCTCCATTAAACTTTCTTCCTCTCACCTTTTAGCTTTTCCATTTTAGTGTTGGACATTTCCATCCTGGGGAAAAGGTTCTGAAGTCTTCCCTATCGATGCTCACAATTTTATATACCTCGATCAAGTCTCCCCTCAACCTCCGACATTCCAGAGAAAACAATCCAAGTTTATTCAACCTGTCCTAGTAAGTGAAACCCTCTAATCCAGACAGCATTTTGGTAAACCTACTCTGCACCCTCTACAAAGCCTTCACATCTTTCCTGTAATGGGGCGACCAGAACAACTCCAAATGTGGCTAAACCAAAGTGTTGGAGCTGCATCATGACATTCTGACTGTTATACCCAATGCAAGGATATGACATGCCTTCTTTACCATCTTACCCACTTTTGCGACCGCCTTCAATGAGCCATGAACATGGACTCCCAAGATCCCTCTGCTCATCAATGCTGCTTATGGTCTTGCCATTAACTCTATATTCTCCCCTTGCATTCAACCTCTCAAAGTACAATACATCACACTTCCCCTGATGAAACCCCATCTGCCTTTTCTCTGCCCATTTCTGCAGCAGATTTATATCCTGCTGTATCTTCTTACAATCTTCCTCACTCTCTGCAACTCCTCCAATGTTGGTGTCGTCAGCAAACTTACCCACCAACCCATCTATGCTTACGTCCAATTCATGTATATGTATTCCAAATCCTTTATATGTATTGATAGTGTAGGAAGGAACTGCAGATGCTGGTTTAAACCGAAGATAGACACAAAAAGCTGGAGTACCTCAGCGGGACAGGCAGCATTTCTGGAGAGAAGAAATGGGTGACATTTCGGGTTGAGAGTCTGAAGAAGAGTCTCGACCCAAAATGTCACCCATTCCTTCTCTCCAGAGATGCTGCCAGTCCCGCTGAGTTAGTCCAGCTTTCCGTGTCTATCTATATTATTGATAGATTATATTGAGCCTTCTATTAAATTTCCTTACCATCACTGGACCTGCGGCTCCATGAATCACCAGCATGGGAAACAGATGTGGAATGCTTCTGTATGTTGCGAATTGACAGCTTACTCACCCTTCCTGATACCACATGAAAGTACCCATCTACATTAGTAGTGAGGCCTGTGACATGAGGCAGAACAGATGACTCATGAACGACTGACCTTGGCACTGAGCCGTTTTGTTACTGTGCCCACATTAAAGTGTTTTCAGGTGATAAATATTTGACAGCACATACTGCAAACATCGTGTGGCTGCCGTGCAGATCAAATGTGGCATTAGGATCAACTTCAAAGACTAACCTTTTGGAAACATTAGCCGAGACCGAGAAAGCTGCTGAATAGACAGGTACATCTGCTGTTCAAACTGTAATCACATAAAACATGTTCCTGGAAGGAGTGATCTCCAGATTTTTCGTTTTGTTCGCATTTTACACCAAAGATGTATTCAAAACTATCCATGAATGCATTTTGTGATGACTAAATCTGCAATTTAAAGGCAACATAATAAGTATTTGGTATCATGCGTGATCAATTAGGAGGGTGAAATTGTTGACACAAGATATTAAATCCTTTTATGAATCTTGATCATAATGATCGATTATGCAACATTTATTCATAAAATATCAAATTGCATTTGCACACTAATTCATACATAAGTATATTTTAATCAGTTAATAATTAACTTTCTTTTCTAAAACTCACAAGTTTTAAATGCCTCTTTTTTTTAATCAGATGTAGAAATGTTTTGTATGTTATTAAAATTAATTGAAATTCCAAGAATATACTCGCAAGTGAATAATATTTGTTGCATAAGAAGGGAATTAGAAGGGTAAAAAGGGCAATGAGATTTCCCTGCAGATGAGATTATCCTAAGTTAAGTACATTATAAGTAAAAGGATAGTTTGGGAGAGAGTAGGTCCCCTTAAGAATAAATGTAAGAATCTATGTTTGGAACCACGGGAAATGGGTATGGTCTGAAATGAACACTACTCGTCTGTATTTAGACGTATGTAGATGGGTTGGTGAGTACATTTGGTGACAACACCAACATTGGAGGAGTTGCAGACAGTGAGGAATGCGATCAGAAGATACAGCGGGATATAAACCTACTGCGGAAACGTGATACTTAAATTTAATTAGATAACATTTGGGTGACTAAACCTTGCAGTTTATATGGTCAGAGTGATTCACCCTTGGTTACTTATTACAGTCTAACATTCTTCAATTAGACTCAGATTTTCTTATAATCACTAATCCATTTTCATCTCTTGCATTATGCATTAGGGAATGATTTACGGACCAGTTTTATGGTGTTGCTAAACTACATTATAAACTCTGGTTTCCTTGATTTGATTATGATTCAGATTCAGACTAGTTTATTGTCATGTACACCAGGGTTCAATGAAGGTTCTTGTTCACTTGAAGGACACAGGTCTATCATAGACCAACACATATGCTTGAACCATGCATATGATAATGTCTTTATGTCAGAAGCAAGGCTGCACTTGGAGGATTAAAAAAAGGACACAAAGTGCTGGAGTAACTCAGCAGATCAGTCAGCACCTCTAGAAAACATGGATCGGTGATGTTTTGAGTTGATATCCTTCTTGGACCAAAAACGTTGCCTATCCACATTGTCCAGAGATGCTGCCTAACCTGTTGAGTAACTCGAACACTTTGTGTCCATTTGTGTATTAATTAGCATCTGCAGTTCTTTGATTCTACACTTGCAGTATTTTGTTGAGTTTTGGTCACCCTGTTAGAAGAACGATGCCATAAAGCTGGCAAAGGTGCAGAGAGGATTTACGAGGATGTTTCGTGGTCTCGAGGTTCTGAGCTGCAGCGAGAGTGGACAGGCTCACTTTATTCCTTGGAGCGCAGGAGGCTGAGGGATCTTATAGAGGTGTGTAAAATCATTAGGAAAATGGATAGGATAATTGCACACAGTCTTTTTCCCAGTGTAGGTGAATCAATAACTATGTAGGATTTTGGTGAGAAGGGACATATTAAATAGGAACCAGAGGGCAACATTGTCGCTCAGAAGGAGGTGGGTGAAAGGATGGCACAATAGTGTGACAGTAGATTTGCTGCCTCATAGCGTCAGAGATCTGGGTTTGATCGTGAGTATGGAGTTGTACATTTCCCCTGTGACCGTGTGGTTTTTACCCGGGTGCTCTAGTTTGCTCCCATATTCCAAAGACATGCAGGTCGTTAGGTTAATTGGCTTCGGTAAATTGTCCCTAGAATGCAGAATAGAACTAGCGTCTGGGTGATTGCTGGTCGATATAGACTCAGTGGGCCGAAGGTCCTGTTTCCACGCTGTATCTCTAAAAGTTAAAACGAGCTGCCAGAGGAAGTAGTTGAGGGATGTATACTAGCAACATTGTAAAGACATTTGGACAGCTACATGGATGGGACAGGTTTAGGGTGATATGGGCCAAATGCTGGTGAATGGTCCTTTCTAAGATGTGGCATCTGAGTTGACATGGATGAGCTGGGCCTGAGGGCCTGTTTCCAGACTGCTTGACTATGATTTATTTACATTTCATATAGAGAGAAACCATATCCCTTCCCTTCTTGCTCCTTTCTGCAAGGCACTAATTCGTGCTCAGTCATCTTCAGCTGTTGACAGTCCCTGGTTACCTTGCGCAGCTCATCTCTATAATTATAAAACTCTCATTTTGGATGTGGATGTATTTATTTGTGTGTGTCTTGTTTGTCTGTGATTCACATCTCCTCGAAAACACGACGCGCTAACGGTGAAATTTTTACATATTCCGATAGAGATTTTCCTCATGATCTCAAAAATCGCCTCATCTGAAAATTTGATTCATTATTTCCCGAGTTATTTCTTAAAATTGTTTATAAATCTGAGATTTTTTAAAAGCTAACGAGCTGATGACGTCACAATGGCTCTGCTCCTCGCGGCCAGCTGCGTAGCGTTTTCAAAGAGCAGCCTGCTGACCACTGTTTTTGCACGAGCTTCGAGTTACGTTAACCTCCCCCCAACTCGCAGTCGAATTGCACTTGGCCCGCTGTCCGCCTCACCCCGCCCGCAGCCCAGCCGCCCTCCCCACCCGGGCTCTGGATTGAAGCCGCTGACGAGTTACGTTAACCCCCCCTCCCCCCCCGACTCGCTGTCATTTTGTCGCCTCCCGCTCGCAGTTGACTCGCACTCGGCCGGCCGTCCGCCCCGCCCCGGCCACAGCCCAGCCGTCCTCCCCCCCAGGGCTCGGGGTTGAAGCCGCTGAACACGCAGAAATTTGGTTGGGTTTCCGAGGGCTTCCGAGGCCTCCTCTACCCACTACCCCCCCCCCCTCCCCCCTCCCCCTCCTCTCCCCACTCCCCCCTCTCCCCACTCCCCCTCCTCTCCCCACTCCTCTCCCCCCCTCCTCTCCCCTCCTCTCCCCCCTCCTCTCCCCCCTCCTCACCCCCCTCCTCTCCCCCTCCTCTCCCCACCTCCTCTCCCACCTCCTCTCCCCCTCCTCTCCCCCTCCTCTCCCCCCTCCTCTCCCCCTCCTCTCCCCCCTCCTCTCCCCTCTCCTCTCCCCTCTCCTCCCCCCTCCTCTCCCCCTCCTCTCCCCCCTCCTCTCCCCTCCTCCCCCCCTCTTCCCCCCCTCCTCTCCCCCACTCCCCCTTCTCTCCATCTCCCTCCCTCCCCCTCTCTCCCCCCTCTTGGGTTAGAGGAGAATTGGTCTGAAAATGGGTGCTTGATGGTCAGCACAGACTCACTGGGTCTGTCTTGGTGGTGTTTGCTGTGTGTGCTGTGCTCTCTGTTGTGATCCTGCAGAAATATTCTATTTTCCCACTATCTTAGTTTTCCTAATAGCAACACCAGTAGCTAACCCAAGCCTCTCGGCGAATGGGGCCTTGGTGGTGATGAAGCCTCAGCGGCTGCGATGCCTTGCGGGTAGTCCTGTGGTCAACAGTCGATGAGAGCGTGGGGGACCGCCGTGAGGGAGGGGGAAGAACAATGGAGGGCCCGGCGTGGGGTGACTGCCGCGAGGGGGAGAACAATGGACAACGGAGGACCTGGCATGGGGGGACCGCTGTGCAGGAGGGGGTAGGGGGGGTGGGGTGAACAAAAAGAGGAGCCGGCATGCTTTGTAACTGTGTCAGCGGCATAGGTGGCTGCCATTTGTATACATTGGGTATGCAAGCAAAGAAATTCACTGTGCCAAGTCACATGTGACAATAAAGTATTTCATTCCATTCCATTATCTGTTTTTGTTTAGATTTCCCTTGTTTTTCTTATAAATAGAATTTTTTGCAGTCACTTACAAACCCACAGAGAGAATAGTGCGTCCAACAATGTAACATTCTCTCCACATGGTCCCAGACTGACAACCTGCATTAATTGCTCAAGTTAGACTCCAAGTGCTGGAGGAACTCAATGGCTCAGGCAGCATCCCTGGAGAGCACGCTAAGGTGATGTTTCAGGTCAGAACCCTTCTTCAGAGTGCAGATCATTCTTCATTTCTTTCTGACCTTGATGCTCATTCTAAATATTAAAAGGTAATGGAAGTAGGATTAAGACGGCAATTCAACCCTAGGGAGGGGTTTAGGTGGGCCTGGTGAATCATTCAAATTATATTCTGGTAGCTTATGATGCAACTTGAATCATGAAAACAAATTGCAGTCCTAGTTACCCAAACTCAACTGTTCATGATTCTGTATTTAACAAGACAAAATATTCTTTAGCATTATAGCGAATAAGATAGAGTACACTGTCAGCAACTGCCAAGGAGAAAACATCTTGAAATGAAATATGGAACCCCCCACTCAAATGTAATATTATATATTTGTTTTTTAAAGCGTGACAGTTGGTAAAGTGTGAGATATGATCTGTAATCTAATCATAGGTTCGAGTATTTTAAATAGCGTACTCATCATTTTGGTTGTTTGTGACTTCATCTGATTCCTTTGATAACGGCTTTATAATTCTTCCCAGCCAACCAATATTTTCTACGTAACTCTTTAAATCATGGTAGACTGGTAGTCATTTGAATTTGAAGGGTTCAAGCCAGTTGTGTGTGCATGGAACCATGATTATATTGTGATATTGTTGTTGGTGGAAATCATAAAGTAAAGACCTAATGCAAGGATGAAGCCATTTTAGCAAAATGCCATAAGACATAGGAGCTGAATTAGGACATTCAGCCCATCAAGTCTACTCTGCCATTCAATCATGGCTGATCTCTCTTAACCCCATTATTCTGACTTCTCCCCGTAACCTTTGACACTTTACTAATCAAGAATTTATTAATCTCTGCTGTAAAAATATCCAGTGATTTGGCCTTCACAGCTGTCTGGCAATGAATGACACAGATTCACCCTCTCAGGCTAATGAAATTCCTCCTCATTGCTTCTAAAGGTATGCCCTTTTATTCGGAGGCTATCCCCTCTGGTTCTAGACTCTCCCATTATTGGAACCATCCTTCCACATCCACTCTTTAGGAATGTTTCATTATTCGGTAAGTTTCAATGCGATCCCCTTCCACTCATCCTTTTAAACTCCAGTGAGTACAGGCTCAGAGCCTTCAAACGCTCATCAAATGTCAACCCAATCATCCCCAGGAGCATTCTAGTAAACTCCTCTGGACCTTCTCCAACGCCAACACATCCTTCCTCAGATATGGGGCCCAAAAACGCTCACAGAATTCCAAATATGGTCTCACCAGTGCCTGATAAAGCCTCAACATTACATCCTTGCTTTCATATTCTTGTCCCCTTGAAATGAATGCGAGCATTGTATTTTCCTTCCTTACTGCTGACTTAACCTGCACATTAACCTTTTGGGAATCCTGCACCAGTACTCCCAAGTCCCTTTCTGCCTCTGATTTCTGAATGCACTCACCATTTAGAAAGTAATCTATGCCTTTACAGCTGCTCCTCGACCTACGATGGGTTTACGTTCCGATAAACCCATCGTAAATCGAAAATAGCGCAAGTTGAAAACTAATTTCATACAATGTGATCACGTGACCAGAAGTGACATGCGGCTCACTGCCGTTGCCGAGCGTTTGCACCAACGTAAAGTCAAGATATCGTAAGTCGAAGCAACGTAAATCGGGTAGCATCTGTATTCCTCTACCAAAGTGCATGACCGTACACTTTGCTGTGCTAAATTCCATTTGCCACTTCTTTGCCTCCTCTCCCAATCTGTCCAAGTCCTGCTGCAGTCTCCTTGCTTCCTCAACACCATCTCCCCCACCACCTATCTTCGTATCATCTGCAAACTTGGCCACAAAGCCAATCTATTCCCTCTTCCGGTTTATTAATAGATAATATGAGAAGTAGCAGATCCAACACTGACCCTCGCTAATAATTTTCTTACTTTTGCCTCGCTCTTTATTAAACAGTGGTTACATTTGTGAATTTTCCAGTCCTCTGGAACCATTCCTGATTTCAGTGATTTTGGATTCAGTGATCTGTCCTGGATCCAGCACATTGATGCAATCAGAAAGAAAGTCCATCAGCACATCTACTTTTTAAAAAAGATTGAGGAGATTCAGTATGTCGAAAAATATTATCTTGAACTTCTTCATGTGTATTGTAGAGGGCATATTGACTGGTTGCATTATGGCCTAGCTCAGCAACTCAAATGCCAAGGAACGAAGGAGATTACAAAAAGTGATGAACAAACTGGCCAGTCCATCACGGGCACTGAGTTCCCCACCATCAAAGTGACCTATAGGAAACACTGTCTCATCAAGGCAGCCTGCAGCATTAATGGCCTACACCATTCTGGCCACACTCTCATTTCACTCCTGCCTTTGGGAAGAAGGTATAGGAGTCTGAAAACTGTAACATCAAGGTTCAGGAATACCTTCTACCCAACAGCCATCAGGCTATTGAACACTACAAACTCCAATGAAACTCCAAGCTACAAACTGCCGTGGATGCACAAAGCACTTTGGGGTTTGTTTTTTATTATAATGTAAACTATATTGTTTTTTTATTGTCGGAACTTTTTATTGGTTTGCTTACTATATTCTCTATGGAGTACTGTGTTTACAAATCTGTTGTGTCCTAGAACTGAGACGTTATTGTCCTGGAGAATAACTATCTCTTAATCAATATCACTAAAACAAATTGTGTGGTCCATATTAATTGTTTGTTGTGGGATGTTTGTTTGTTCAACTTGGCTCCATAAGAATAATGACCTGAGTTTGAAAATATTTCATTTGCTGAAAAGGCCTTGGGTTGTGCTGAAAGGGATGGAAATGATCGATTATTACAGATATTCAAAACTATGCATGCATCCACAAAGCCACTTGAACTTTGGTACGTTAGTCAGATATTTTCTGTTGGGACCTGGAGGAAAGACGGGGAATAAAACTGGGTGGCACGGTGGTGCAGCAGTAGAGTTGCTGCCTTACAGCGGCAGAGACCCTGGTTCGATCCTGACTATGGGTGCTTGTCTTTAAGGAGTTTGTATGTTCTCCCTGTGACTTGCGTGGGTTTTCACCGAGATCTTCGGTTTCCTCCACACTCCAAAGACGTAAGATTTGTAGGTTAATTGGCTTGCTATTAAAAAAAAAGTTTAAATTGTCCCTAGTGTCCCTAGTGTGCTAATACTGTTAACATGCAAGATGCAGGGAACGCTGGTCAGTGTGGACTCGGTGGGCTGAAGGGCCTGTTTCCTCTCTCTATCTCTAAACTAACCTAAACTAAACGAATTAAACTAAACTAAAACTGATAAACAATAAGTAAAATCCAGAAGTATGCTTACACATCTCCCCAACTTCCCTATAGTACTTCAGGTAATTATAAATATCTCTCTGGAGAATAACAACAACTTTAAGTTGTACTAGACTAAGTGCAGAACCGTTGGGTCTGCTTTCCCAACGCAGTGTTCCACCATTCACCCGTTCCCCCAATGCAATATTCCACCACTCACACATAGCCCCTAACTGCGCAGGCGCAGCTCAATTCTCCTCATCCCCCAGCACTCCCTCCCCCTCCTCTTCATCCTCCCTCTTCTTTCCCCTCTCCTCTTCCCCACCCAATCCCTCCCTCACCTCTCCCTCCCACACCTTTCCCCTACCCTCAGTCACTCCCGCCATAACTCATCTCCCCTTCCTGCCCCCTCCTATCCCTGTATCCCCCACCTCCCCCACTCCTCACCTCCCCCTATACTCTCCTACTACCCCTCCTGACCTCCCCCACTGCCCTCCTAGCCCTCTATTCCCCACTCCCTACCTCTCCCACTCCTTCCCCCCTTTCCCTCTATTCCCCCGCCTCCCCCACCAGACATGAGAGAGGAAAAACTGAAAAAAAGGAAGAGATGAATTTCTCCATTGATTTTGAAATTCGGCGACGCCCCACCGTTGCCGCACGGCCCCACCGCCACCGCACGGCCCCACCACCGCCACGAGGCCTACTGCTGCCGCGAGGCCCCACCGCCGCCGCGGCTCCATCGCTGCGTGGCCCCTCCATCACGGCCCCATCATCGCGAGGTCGCATCGCCACGGTCTCGATGCCTCCTGGATCGCCGCGTAGAACCCTGGCCTGGGCCTCGCGGGTTGGATGAAACAGCCGACAGTGCCCGCAGCTGGGCACCACGGAGGCTGTGAAGTGGGCTTGGCTGCTCATCCGCTCGCCCGCCCACTCGGCATGATGGAGACGCCCGTAGACGCAGCTCCAGCCGGCGGATCGTTAGTGGTGCTCACTCCGCTCATTCAGCATTACATACTCCTTGCCGGACGGGGCGGGCGCTGCATGTGAATGACAGCGGACCCAGCCAATCAGTGCGGCGATGGTGCAGGAAGGGGTGACTGACAGGAGCGGTGACCAATCAGCGTGGAGGCGACTGACAGGAGAGGAGACCAATTTGCGCATGCGTGTTTTTTAAGATTATTAAACCTTAATAACTTTTTAATAGATACCATCGATCGCAACAAAACTTGTTGCCCTTATAGCACAGGAGAACGGTGGATGAGCTGGCAGAAAATCATAGCGCTATCGTGTACCGTTTTTGTGCAAATAGAAAAACCACGCAAACCGGAAGAGCACGAGATCAGAGTTTTAGTTATGTATAGATAGAAGATAGATAGCTTATATTCAAACAAAAACATCTCAAGGTATTTCATTAGAGTGTTAACAAACTTGTTTTGGAAAATTGATTTTTGACACATAAGGATCTTCGAAAAGATGAAACAAAGTGCAATGAAGAGAGCAGTATTCACGCAGTTTTAAAGTAGGTGGCAAGGTGTAAGGAGGGAATTATGGAGCTTGGGGCCTTGGCAACTGTTGAAATGGCTGCCAATGGTGGAGCGTTAAAAATCATCACTGGTTCATAGGCCAAAAATTAGGTGATGCAAAAAGGTAGGAGGAGGCGAGACCAAAAGGTATTTGGAGATGAGAGATTTCAAGGAGAGGTTTGGTGAGCCAGTATCCAGTGAAGGTTGGTAAGTTTGGGAGCAATGGTGCACTGGGTTAGATTTTGAGGAGCAGGTACTATCTCTACGTTTAAAAACCATTTGGATAGGGACATGGATAGGGTAGGTTTAGAGGGATATGGGCCAAACGCAGGCAAGTGGGACTAGTGTTGATGGGGAATGTTGGTCAATGTGGGCACAGGGGGCGGAAGGGACTGTTTTCTCGCTGCATGACTATGACAGTATATACAGTGATAGAACAAAGTGGAGGATCGAGGATCGAGGATCGCATTACAAGTGTGGATACACTAAAGGTGTGGATGAGAAACTCATGAACGAAGCTGCCACTTCAGTATCTGATGAGCTGAGACGGAATTGGGGTAGGATGATGGTCCAGAGGTGATTCAATGTGGTTGTGGTCTGTGGTTTCAGTTATACCGCCACAATGTGGTTTGTGGCACACTTGGGGAACTGACGTTTAGATCTTTGATTTGAGGGCTACAAAAGCAAGGGCAATATCTGAATGAAGCAATCTGGCATTTTAGAATGCAACACAAAGGAAGGGAAATTGACCAGGTTGGATCAGACGTGGGCTGAATCATACGGCCCTTTGAGCCTGCTGTAAGGCATGGATTTGACCTTACTTGGAGCTGCTGTACAATGTCAGTCTCACAAGTCATTTGTAATGCTGAATTTTAAACTGAATATTGAATCACCTTGAACAGTCACCACTTTTTTTTACCTTTGGCTTCCAGACAATTAATGGCCTCATTCTGAATGTATGAGTTGAGGTGCTGGGAGGAGATTTTTTGCCAAGAGGCTGTGAAATGACCCAAGTAGCTGCGTCATAAGGTTTGATAGCTACGGGAAGGATTGCCAGATATTTGAGACAGATGTTTTCAGACTTGCGACATGCCTAAAACATTTCCAGGGGTTAGCTGCAAGTGACTGAACGTTAACATGAGCAAGGCAGCCTGAGATGCGGGTGGAAACAACCGTTTATTCACCTTAGCTGCACAGCAAGCTGCTTCTGACGATCGGGCATGTGCATTGAAGCTGCTGTTCCTGTTTGAGTCTGAATAAAGTACAGCTCTGTAATTACTGAAAGTCGTCTACTTGGAGAAATTGGCTTGAAGTGCAACCCGGAGTTCAGTTTTTTCAGCTGCCTTCTCCCGTTTCAGACACCTCCAGATAGATAGCAGTCATCGTTCCCCCCCTCCATTTCCCCATCCCTTCCTCTCCAACTCTTTCCTCCTCTCTACCCACTCCATCCCCGACATTAGTTCTCTTGCAAGCGCGTTCGATGGATTACCGGTTGATCTCTCTGTTTTTCTCCTTCGTTGTGTCTCCTCCGCTCGCAGTTGGGAACCACA
Organism: Amblyraja radiata; assembly: GCF_010909765.2. NCBI lineage: Eukaryota > Metazoa > Chordata > Chondrichthyes > Rajiformes > Rajidae > Amblyraja > Amblyraja radiata. The sequence goes on from NC_045963.1 coordinate 46,878,485, forward strand.
CAGGCCGCATCAAGGTGGTCTTCACACCCACCATCTGCAAGGTAACGTGCACCAATGGGAAGTGCCACAACAGCTGCCAGCAGGGCAACACCACCACCCTGATCAGCGAAAATGGCCACGCTGCCGACACTTTGACAGCACAGAACTTTCGAGTGGGTGAGTAGTGCCAATCGGTGGCTTTCTGTTAAAAAGAACTAAACTCCAAGCAGCTGGGAGAAGCATAGCTTTGTTCAGAATGAGGTCGTCAAACACATACCATGGTGAAAGCAATGGGCACTGAGAATATGACATGGAACTGATTTTGCTATTAATCACTGATGAACTGTGCCTTCTTTACCTAATGTTAATTAAAGTAAAAGCGTGAGAGTGTTGCACATTTTTTTTAAAAATGTTTTCCAGATAATTTTCTTTTAATCAAATTGATTTCTCCTCCCTTGCTCTCCTTCCCCCCAGTTTGAATTTAAGTTATTGCCTCTCATTTCTTTGGCTTCTCAGTGAAATGCCATGCATTCATTTTTCCAAGGTGAATGCTTGCATGAAGTAGTAATTCTGAATTCCTGATGCAGCTGTTTCTTGACTTTTAATTGTCCCAGCAGCTCCCTCAAGCTAAACTAATTACAGTTGAAGCCGGAACAGGTAAAGAATCTCTTTCTCAGCAAATTGATTCTCACTTGCAAAAGGTTTGAAGGCATCAAGAGAGAATCAGGCAATGTGATCGTATTGTATTTGGATCTTTTGGCTCAAGGTTGTGCCAAGGCTGATTAATCACTGAGCAAATCTTTCCTTTGAGCAGATACTTCCCATAGAACCGTTAAATGTGATGGATTTTGCTGCTATTTGGCATGCATGTTTTCTGTTTCGCTAGCAGTACAGCCATGGGGATTTAGTTTAGTTTAGTTTAATTTAGAAGTACAGCATGGAAACAGGCCCTTCGGCCCACTGAATCTGCGCCAACCAGCGAGCCCCGCACACTAACACAATTCTACACACGCTAGGAACAATTTTATACATTTATACCAAGCCAATTAATCTGCAAACCTATACGCCTTTGGATAGTGGTAGGAAACCAGAGATCCCTGCAGAAAACCTACGCAGGTCACGGGGAGAACGTAAAACTCCGTACAGACAGCACCCGTAGTCAGGATCGAACCCGGGTCTCTGGTGCTGTAAGGCAGTAGCTTTACCGCTGCGCCACTGTGTCGCCCTAAACCATTTCCAGGGGTTAGCTGCAAGTGACTGAACGTTAACATGAACAAGGCAGCCTGAGATGCGGTTAGAAACAACTGTCCCTGAAGGTGAATCTCAAAGTGGTTGGAAACCATTGAGATGTCCCATGTCCATCACCTGCCACGTGATGTATCCATTTACGGAGAACATTCTAATCATTCAGAGGATAGTTTATAGATGTTGGGAAGAAGTTTGCCTTTTGGAGTCAGTAAGTAGAATATGTGGCTGCAGCAGTTGATATTTGTTCACTTGTTTAGTGTTGATGACTAAAGTGAATTTCTAAGATAGAAACAAAGTGCTAGAGTAACTCAGCGGGTCAGGGGGCATCTATGGACAAAAAGGATGGGTGCTCCCGATGTTGGCTCCTGTACATCGGTGAGACCAAAAATATACTTGGGACCATTTCGCTGAATTTTGCACTTGGCCTACGGGATCTCCTTGTTGCCAACCATTGCAACTCTCCTTCCCATTCCCATGCTATACGTATTGTCCAAGAAGCTCTCATTTTTCCAGATAGTCCTGAGATCATCCTGTGGACGACTCTGTATTTGCCCTATCTATTCCCATCATGATTTTATAAAAGTTTCAAAAGGAATTAGAGCATAGGGCATAGAATGAATGGTACCGCACATGAACAAGCCCATTGGCCACAATGTCTGTGCCAAACATGATGTCAAGACCAACTCTCATCTGCCTGCACATAACCCGTTTCCCTCCATTATTTGCATATACATATGCCTATCCAAAAGTCTGTTAAATGCCACTAAGGCATCTAAGTCACCCCCCCCCCCTCCCCCCCAGCAGTGCGTTACAGGTAGTCACCACCCTCTGTGTCGAAAACTTGCCCACACATCTCCTTTAAACACTGCCCATCACACCTTAAAGCTACACCTTAGAGTGTTTGATTTTTCCATCCTCGTAAAAAGTTCTGACTCAATTTGTAGGGAGAAAGGACAAGCCAGTAAGACTAATGGAAAGAATTGGCGTGGATATAGAACATAGAACAGTGCAGCACAGGAATGAATCCTTCGGGCCACATCATTTGCACCGAACATGATGCCAAGTTAAACTGAACTCATCTGCATGTACATGATCCATATCCCTCTATCCCTTGCATTTCCATGTGCCTATCTAAAAGCCTCTTAAATGCCACAATCGGAACCGCCTCCACCACCACCCCCGGCAATGACTTCCAGGCCCCAACCACTCTCTGTGTAAAAAAAAATTGCCCTGCATATGTCCATTCAACTTTACTCCTCACATCTTATAGCTAAACCCTCCATGGGCCCCATGTCACTTGTCTGTGTTGCTGCATTCTGCTCGGTTTGCCATGTACCCAAGAATGTGGGTACATGGCAAAGAATGTACCCACGCATTCCAAATGTGGGTACATTTTCCTGAGCTGTAGTTGACTCTTATTCCACCAGGCATGGTCATAAAGAGATAGTCCAGAGATTTAAACAAGATTAAGATTTAAATGAAACAATCTCAGGTAAATTTTGAAAAGTAAAATCAATTATTTGATTTTACTGCGCACGCAGCCATAAACAAAATCGTATTCATCACAGTTAAAAATTATGATAAGTGTTAATAAAATTTGCATGGGTTTTCTCTGAGATCTTTGGTTTTCCCTCCATCGTTCCAAAGATGTACAGGTTTGTAGTTTAATTGGCTTGGTATAAATGTAAATTGGCTCTAGTGTGTGTAGGATAGTGTTAATGTGCGGGGATCGCTGGTCGATGCGGACTCGTGGCTGAAGGGCCTGTTTCCGGACTGTATCTCTAAACTAAACTAAACTAAAAAAACACTTGCCCAATGGTTAGTATTACAGACACAGGAAGTTGCTCACTATTTCCACTGTACTATCAACCCAATTCCACTAATTGTCTTGGGTTCACATTTGTGGCATGCCTCAACATATCTGTGATTATAAGCAGTACACGTTTATTCATTTTTATAAAGTTCAAGCATTTAGGTTAAATATCTTAAATAGTTTGCAGATGTGGATGGAAGGAACATTTGTGAATGAACCAATAGAGCTGTGGGCTAAACCTAATGTGGGCTGGCTTTCAACTTGACTAATTTCATACCTGAGGTAAACAAGAAGAAACGAGTACCAAATCAAAGTCCCATTTTCTGGTGACGTAGTACTGGTTAGAGGTTAAGTACCTGCTGTTGAAAGCCTTGTCCAGCTTTTTGGAACTGCTTCATTTCCTTTCCTAAATAAATGTGTTGAGATCTTTTCAGCTTCTGTTCCCGGTATTTCTAGGAGCCCATGTCCCACTGTGTCCCCACTCTGTTCTTTTGCACGAAGCTGGAGTATGTATTTAGAATTGCAGTAGATATAAAAGAACGTTCAGCGATGCAGAACCTGGAATTGGTTATTTTTCTGGGTGTGAGTGAAGTTTAATGATAGAATTTAGAGTTGTATGTTGTTCTTTCAGCCCCTCAATGTCATTCCAGCTAAATCAGCTCCCTTTAGGAATTGATGCTTGGCAGGCAACACTATAATTGTACAATGGAAGTCCTTTAAGATGGAGATGATTCAGCCGCCATCTGGGTAAATTCCATGAGGGTGAAGGGAAGGGGAATTACAGCGAGAAATCCCTTGATGACTAATAATAGAGATTAAAGCAGCACAAGAAAAAAAAACGTAGATCTCACACACCAAGTTGGAAACACAAATGAGAGCCAGGCTAATTACAAAAAGTCACGGAAAGTTAAGAAAAAGGAAATAAGGAGAGGTAAAGAAGCATGAGAAAAAAAACAAGCAGCAAACATAAAAGGGAATCTGAAAATATTACAAAGGGATGTAAACGGGGAAAGGAATGTAACAAAAGAGGGGTAATTAATAAAAACAAAAGAAAGAAATCCACTCATTGAGGCAGTAGATATGACTGAGGTGCAAAATGAGTACTTTATATCAGCCTTCACCAAGGAAGAAGTTGCTTCCGCTGGAACCTCAACAAAGTTGAAGTACCTGAAATGCTAGCTGCACTAAATGTTGACAAGCCACCTGACCCAGATGCGATGCATTCCATGCATTCCAAATCACAATTAAATAACCTTTAACTATGATATTCTTATGAAGCTTTGTCATTCATTTCAATCTAATATGCTGGCCTTTTTAAAATTTTCATATCCATAACTCAGACAACTCACTATTAAATATTACTTTTGGAAAAATGATTAAACAATGAGTCAACTTTGGTAGATTTGTTTTACTTGTAATGATACATTATTCTGCTTTTAAAATGGAATAATAAAAATTAAGGTTACATGCATTTTATGTCACAATTAATTATATATTTTAGCATAGGGAAATGCTTGTCCCAGATTCAAGATACAGTAACAAAGTAATGTGCGTACTGTTTCATTGCACTGCTTATCCCAATGTGTCTATTGTGTTATTTTAAACTCAGTGTTAAGTCTTTTCAATTACAGACTTACAATCCCCTTAAATGCAGAGAAGCAGCATGGGTTTAAATACATTGCCAAAAATTCTAACAATGATTTCAGGTTTTTCAGCCCCTTAGGTCTGTTCTATCTATTCAGATAGGTAGTGTGTGATGAAAATCTAAGTCTTTTGTCCTGTACCTCTTGCTCCCAAAACTGCACCAATCTGGGTTTTGGAATTTTTATTGACCCCACCTTTATACCTTGTCATTCTGCTTTGCACAACTGTTACAAATCCAGGGTCTAATAAAACTCTGTGTATGTGTCTTAACTGTGTCTGTGCCATTAACCCTTAATAGAATGCAATTTATTGTCATTCAAACCTAGGTTTGAACGAAATATCATTTCTACAGTTTTTTACATTACAAAACAATCCAAGACCCACACTTAACACAGTTTACATAAACATCCATCACAGTGAGTCTCCAACATCTCCTCACTGTGATGGAAGGCAAAGTCTTCATCTCTTCCCTTTGTTCCTTCTCCCGTGGTCCAGCAGTCCAACTGCAGTGTCGAGGCGAACTGGGGCTCCGATGTTTAAGCCCCCGGCGGGCGATAGTAAGTCCTGAGGCCGTTTAAGCCACGCCGGGCGATGTTAGGCCCCGGCTCCATGTCCTTAAACCCGCGATTCCAGCGGGAGAAGTCGCCGTTGCGGAGCTCGGAAAAGCGGTCTCCCACCAGGGACTTGCGAGCTCCCGATGTTCCCGTCCACCGGGTCTGCGGCCGGTGCCTCCGAACTCCAAAAGTCGGGTCGCAGCCGCACGCCACCACAGCTCTTCCCGCTCCGAAGTTGGCCAGCTCCGCGATGTCAGTTCCGCAGGCTCTGCAACTGGAGCCCCCAGGTTAGTCCCGGCCGGAGGTCGCCGCCGGCTCCACGATGTTAGGCCCAACGACATCCGAGACCCGACAGGGAATAGTCGGGTCCCCGCACAGGGAAGAGATTTAAACGGTTTCCCCCACACCCCCCCCACCACCCCCCACATATACACAGCTAAAAAAAATAATAAAAACTAACTCAAGACATACATTTAACAAGACAAAAATAAAAAAGACAGACGACTGTAGTGGGTGACATGGTGGCACAGCGGTAGAGTTGATGCCTTACAGCACTTGCAGCGCCGGAGACCCGGGTTCGATCCCGACTACGGGTGCTGTCTGTACGGAGTTTGTAATTTCTCCCTGTGATCGCGTGGGTTTTCTCCGATATCTTCGGTTTCCTCCCACACTCCAAAGACGTACAGGTTTTTAGGTTAATTGTAATTTTAATTAATCTGCGATCGGGGCGGTCGAAGCTTCTGCTGCTTGGAGCTCCCGAAGTCGGTCCCTAAACCAAGGGACCGCGAGCTCCATGATGTTAAGTCCGCAGAGTCCCGCAGTTGGAGCTCCCAAAGTCGATCCCTGTCAAAGGGATCACAAGCTCCACGATGTTAAGTCCACAGGCTCACGCGGTTGGAGCTCCCAAAGTCGACCCCCAGCAAGAGGCCGCCAGCTCCTCGATGTAAGGCCGTAGTGCGGACAGAGATACGGTACGGAAAAGTCGTATCTTCGTAGAAGAAAGATAAAAAATTTCCTCCACCCCCACACAAAAGATAAACTAAAGATACATTAAAACATGCATTTAACAACAGACCAAAAACAACAGAAGAAGAAAAGGACGAGACAGACTGTTGGCGAGGTTGCCATTGTACGGCGCCACCTAATTGGCTTGGTATCAATGTAAATTGTCCTTAGTGAGTGTAGGATAGTGTTACTGTGCGGGGATCGCTGGTCGATGCGGACTTGGTGGGCCGAAGGGCCTGTTTTCGCGCTGTATCTCTAAACTAAACTAAACTAAACTAAACTTCCTGTTCCCTCATCAGCCTGAGTGATCTTCCCTGGCTCTCAATTAAGCAGTGGCTGGACATAAACATTGCCTCTATTTTTTGCTTCCAGGAAAGTTGACATTCCCTATCTTTGTGATCTCCTCCAGCCCTATAATCTTCTCATGAAGTCTACATTCCTCCCAATCTGGACTGACGATCTCTGAATTTAATTGCCCTGCCGCAGGTAGTTGTCCCTTCAATTTCTCTGGAATCCCTGGAAATCTCTTCCCATTCCTCACGCTCTTGATTTCTCGATATCACTTGTTTCCTTCTTAAACCGAGAAACTATAGGCCTGTCAGTCTCGAATCAGTTGCAGAGGAATGATCGGAGACTGAAGGACAGACTTACTCGTATTTGAAATGGTATGAAATTCATGATAGCCAGAATGGCTTTGTGCAAGAGAGGTACTTCATAACAAATGTGATTGAGATATTTGAAGAAGTGATGAAAAGGCTAGAGCAGTGGATAGTGAACAGGCCCTTCAGCCTTACTCGTCCATACCGATTAAGATGCCCCATCTAAGCTAGCCCAATTTGCCCGCATTTGGCCTATACCCCTCTCAACCTTTCCTATCCATGTATGTCCAAATGTCTTTTAAGTGTTGTTGTTGTACCGGCCTCAACTACTTCCCAAAGCAATCTTTCCATATAGCCGCAACCTTTGGTGTGAAAAAATTGCCCCTCAGGTTGCTATTAAATCTTTCCCATCTCTGTGTCTGGTGGTTGGATCACTTAGAGCTGATGGAAATGTCAGAGGATGATGTGTTGCACAAGCTGGTGGGGTGAAATGTCAGAAATAAGCAGGTCCAGAGAGGGTAGTAGCTGGGGGGGTGGGGGTCCAAAAGGAGGGTTTGGAGACGGGAGAAGGGTTTATCATTGGGAGGCGAGGACCTTTCCGTAGAAAAGGGCCCGGAAGCATGGGCAACGGAAGAAGATTTAACAAATTCCACCCCTCCAAATCTTTTGCACTTTCTGCGGCATGCAGCCCTGCTGGTCCAGCACCGCTACCATTACTGGCTTGTTTCCAATGTAAACCTGAGTAATCTCACAGTATTGTGGAAAGTACAAACTGCCTTGATTGTACTAGCTACCGAGTACAGAATTGTTTACATAAGTACGATTTACATAAGTCGCCTGTTGCGCAAGTCAGGGAGTGTCTGTTTATATAATTCTGAGTGGCACAGTGAAGTGAGATTGTCAGAGCCTTTTTCCCAGTGTGGAAATGTTCAATACGGGAGGGCATAGGTTTTGAGGTGAGGGAGAAATTTTGAAGGGGATTTGTGAGACAGGTTCTCTTACCCAGGGAGTGTAAACGTGCCTGGAAAGGGAAGTCGTGGAAGCAGATACCATAGCAACGTTTAAGGTCATAAGTGATAGGAGTAGAATTAGGCCATTCGGCCCATCAAGTCTACGCCATTCAATCATGGTGGATCTATCTCTCCCTCCTAACCCTATTCTCCTGCCTTCTCCCCATAACCACTGACACCTGTACTAATCAAGAATCTATCTATCTCTGCCTTAAACATATCCACTGACGGCCTCCACTGCCTTCTGTGGCTAAGAATTCTACAGATTCGCCACCCTCTGACTAAAGAAATGTCTCTTCATCTCCTTCTTAAAAGAACATCCCTTAAATCTGAGGCTATGACCTTTAAGGTCCTGTCCCACTGTACGAGGTAATTCAAGAGTTCTCCTGAGTTTCCCCTGATTCGAACTCGGAGAATTACGGTAAAAGCCGTTCGTAGGTACTCAGGGCTCTCGTGGCCATTTTTCACAGTGCTGAAAAAACTTCACGAGTTTCCGCGTTTCCCGAGTACCTGCCGTTACGAGCCGTCCACGAGCTCCGACGTAGCTACTACGTACATTCTACGTACTTACCACGAGTTTGATTTTTTTTTAAACTCGGGAGAGCTCTTGAATTACCTCGTACAGTGGGACAGGCCCTTGAGTCCTAGACTCTTCCACTAGTGGAAACATCCTCTCCACAACCACTCTATCCAAGCCTTTCACTATTCACTGAGGCATTTAGACAGGCTCATGAACAAACGGAATAGAGGGAGACTGACCATGTTAGAAGAAGAATTAGAATTTCCTTTATTGTCATTCAGACCTTACGGTCTGAACGAAATTTCGTGCCTGCAGTCATACATATAATAATACAATAATAAACAACAATAAACACAAATTAACATCCACCACAGTGAGTCCTCCAAGCACCTCCTCACTGTGGTGGAGGCAAAAATCTTAGGGCTGCAGTCTCTTCCCTCCTCTTCTCTCCCTGCACTGAGGCGATTCCCCACCGGGCGAAGGTAAATCAGTCCCGCGGCTCACCGAACCCCGCAAACGGGCCGGCTCAAACACCGCGGCCCAGGGTGGTCGAAGCTGCCGCCCTCCAGTCCAGCGGACGCAGCCGCCGGCCCGCGGCTGAACCCCGGACTCAGGTCACTGCCGCCAGAACGCCGTCCCAGCCACCGGAGCACCGTTCCAGCCCCGAGCCGGATCGCCCTCACGTGAGTGCCGTTCCTCCCTCGAGCTGGGCCGCCCCGACGGGAGCGCCATTCCACCCTAGGGCTGGGCCGCCCCGACGGGAGCGCCACAGCCCCTCACGGGAGAATCTCAGCCCCGCGCCAGGCCGTCCTCACGGGAGCGTCACAGCCCCTCACGGGAGCGCCGTTCCAGCCCCGAGCCGGACCGCCCTCACGGGAGCGAGCCCAGGGCAAGTCCTGACTGGCTCTGCCTCCGGAGTCTCGAGGTCGCCAGCTCCGCCATTAGGCCTCAACGCAGACGGAGGCAGAGAAAGGTGATACGACAAAAAGTCGCATTCCCCCGAAGGGAGAGACAGCAAGCCCTGTTTCAACCCCCCCCCACATAAACACAACTGTGTGCAGACAGATGGGATTAATTTAGATCAGCATCATGGTCAGTGCAGACATGGTGGGCTGAGTTCACATGGCTAACTATCAAAAAATAGCATGTACTGAGTCTCGGAAGCATTAAGTGCTAACTCCCACAATAAACAGATTGGTTTCACCTTAACGTCCCTGGAGTTCACAAGTTACGTAATACTGAACAGTTCAGAGCAACAGTTCACTTCCACATTCATTTCTTTTACATTCATCTTTTGATGCCCATCAGTGTCAATACTTTTGATCAGCTTTGTTACAAACAGATGACTCTGTTGCTGGTAAAAGGTTATTTTGTTTCAATTCACTTCGAATAAGATATTTTCTATCTGTTGCCGTTGCTTTCTGTCTCCTCTGGAGCCCCAAGCAGGAGGAAGCTGCCTTGAATGTGAGATTGCATCTTGGCCCCGACGTACTGTATGAACGTGCAGACTGCCTCAGGCTGCAGACAAAATTCCTTTGTGGGTGAATAAGCTTTGGGTGGCTGACAGCTCTTAGTGTAGATTAAAATATATTGTTTTTTGGAGTGGATTGCAAATAAGATTGATTCAGATCCCAGCAACGTTTTATCTTCTTGATAACTGTTAACATGACTAGGAACTGGATTGTTTTTGCTTTGAACCATCCCCCCCCCCCCCCCCCCCCATCTCAGCACAAGAAATTTAAGTTAAGTGTGCAACTTCGGCTCGGTAATTACTGAGAAGGACCGCGTTTTATTGCTCAAATGTCAGTTTTCTTTGCAACTTAATTACCTTTCCTTAAATTTCTCTCGAAGAAAATATAGATTCGGTGAGGTCCATTCAGCCCATCGCTTTGGGTCACATGCGCACCTCCACTAACATTTTTCCACCTCCGCGCCACTGTGTTGCCCATGGTGTCACGGGCGAAAGTATAGAGGGCATTGGTGTTGTGTTTCGGCATCAGTCATGGGTGTAAAGAGTGTTCAGTAGAGGGTTAGGCAGACAGCGGTGAGGTGCATCTGTGTTGTTGATCAGTGAGGAGGATTTGATGGGGACCTCTCTGAAGTACTGATATTGTGCTTATGTTGGGTTACTACAAAATGTGTCTGCTTTTGTTTGACCTGTGATTTTGGGGGCAGCGCAGTGTGCAGCAGTTAGTGCTGCTCCTTTACAGTTGCAGGGACTCTCCGGTTTGATCTTTGACCTTGGGCATTGCCAGTGCAGAGTTTGAGCATTCTTCCCTGTGTCTATGTACGTTGCCCTGGGTGCTCAGATTTCTTCCCACATCCTCAAAACTTGCTGGTTAGTTTGTTAATCAGTTGCAGTAAGTTGCCCGGGCATGTGTGAATAACCATGGATGAAGAATGGAAAAAATGGATTAGTGTAAATAGATAATTAATGATCGTCACAGCTGCAGATAGCTAAAGGGCCTGTTGCCATGGTGTATGACTTTATGGCTATTCTAATTATTTAATGCTGAGTTGTTAAATTGGGTTATTTGGTGATAGGATGCTGCATCATATTTTTGGTGTGAATTGCTGTTATTGCTTAATGTTGAGTTGCTAGCGTTCAATGTTAAGTCTGAAGAAGGGTCTCGACCCGAAACATCACCCAACCCTTCTCTCCAGAGATGCTGCCTGTCCCGTTGGGTTGCTCCAGCATTTTGTGTTTATCAATGTTTACGTTGCTGTTTTTATTGTGATTCAAATGACTTTGTGATTGATGTCACATTTTTGTATTGTATTGTTGTTGCTTAGCTCCTGCATTGTTGTTTAATATTACATCAGTACATTGTAAATTGATAATTTGTAGCATTAGGTTTTGGTGTTATTGTTTTGTATAACGGTACTTAGCTCTGTTATTGTTCGATACAGTGTTGCTGTAATGTATGATATTGCTTGCTTTGTTATAGCTTGATCACTTTTTGGGTTATTGAAATCAGTTGTTGCTTCATTGTTTGAAGGAACTGCAGATGCTGGTTGAAACCAAAACACACAAAAAGCTGGAGTAACTCAGTGGGTCAGATTGCATCTCTGGAGAAAAGGAATAGGTGACGTTTCAGGTTGAGACCTTTCTTCAAACTGAGAGTCAGGGGAAATGGAAACGACTCTCAATCCCCTGACTCTCAATCTGAAGAAGGGTCTCGTTCTGAAGCTGCAACTATTCCTTTTCACTAGAGTTGCTGTCTGACCCGCTGAGTTACTCCAGCTTTTTGTGTCTATCTTCGCTTTATTGTTTGATGTTGGGTTTCACTGTGATTGCTTGTTAATTAGCTGCATTATTGTTTCACGTTGAATCGCGTCCAGATATGTTGATGTTTGGCTGTTGGGTTCCTATTTGTTGATCCTAATATTGCATTATTAGTGCAATCTGAGTTGTTCTGCTCTGCTTTGATTTTGAGTTGCTTTGTATTGTTTGATTTGTTGTTGTGAAGTGTTAAGTCAGATTATTTGTTGATATTAAGTTGCTAGTATGCAGCTGTATTATTGATCCATGTAAAATTCCTGCATTATTGTGTAGTATTTGCTGAGTTGCTGCATTACATTTTGATGGTGAATAAGTTTTAATGTTGAGTTACCTTTTTGCTCTTTGGTGTCACTGTTCTCGTGTGATAGGTTTTTGGCAAATAGTTTGGAGGTGAGTTGCTTTGAGTTTTGAAGTTACACATGTTTGATATTGAGTTTGTGCATTACAGTAGAATTTAATTTGCTGCAATATTTTTTATGTTGAATTGCTTTGTTATTATCATATGCTTGGATGCTGTATCGTTGGTTATTTCAGAACAGAGGACATAGAACAGTACAACACGAGAACAGGCCCTTCGGCCCACAATGTCTGTGCAGAACACGATGCCAAGACCATCACCTATCTGCCTGCGCATAACCCATATCCCTCCATTCCCAGCATATCCGTATCCAAAATGGCAATAAGTTATCTGCTTGAACCACCACCCCAGCAGCGTGTTCCTGACACTCACCATCCTCTGCATAAAGATAAAACTTGCCCCGCACATCTCCTTTAACTCTGCCCCCCACAACGTGAAGCTCTGCCCTCTAGTATTTGATTTTTCCATCTTGGGGAAAAAGATTCTGACTGTCTTGCCCCACAACATTATTTCATGTTAACTTGTTGCACTTTCCTTTGCTATTGAGTTGGTTAAAGTTTGTGTTAAGCTGTGGTATTGTTGTATTATGTTGTTGCATTTTTGTTTGTAGTTATGATGCAGTGTTTTGGTGTCAAGCGTTTCTTAATTGTTTGGCGTTAGTTATTGCTTGGTGTTAAGTTGCTGCATTATGAGTGGTTACTTTAATGTTTTATAGTTTGGTATTAGGTTGCTGTTTTATCGTGTGTAGTGTTAGTTTGCTGCTTCATGTCATGGTGTTCAGTTAAGCTGTGTTTAAGCCACTGCAGCTTTGCGTTGAAGTTGCTGCTTTTGATTGAGGTTGTGTGGGCTTCTGCGATGTTACTGGTTGGTATATTGCTGCATTATTGTTGCCATTGAGTCCCTGTTCGATGTAAACTTGCTGTGTTATTAAATCACTGTTATTGTTTAATGTTACGTTGCTGCTTTATTGTTGTTAAGTTGCAGGCTTTGCAATTTGGAAAGTGTTAGTACAGGGACTAACTTACCAATTGCTTCTCTGTTCAAGGAAGAACCGGGGGGACCTGGGGACCTTCCTGATGTGGGAAGGAATGTGTCATGGGACTGGGCGTCCATGGTAACGATGAGGCAATGGGAGCCTAGAAATTGAAAGTTATTGAAGAGTTGAAAGAAGGCTCGGATGTAGGTGGGAAGGGACTGGACAAAGGAGAATAGAATGGAATCACGTAATTTGGAGATGGGTTCTGTGGGGGAGAAACAATGGGTCTACCAGTACAGCCCTGTTTGAGGATTTTGGGATGGAGATAGAAGCGGGTAGTGCGGGGCTGGGGTTATGATAAGGTTGGAGGCCGTGGTGGGGAGATTGCCAGTGGTGATGAGCACGGAAAGTGTTTAGGAGATAATGGCCTTGTGTTTGTCCGTGGGTCATGGTCAAGGAGGGGTGGTGCAGCAGTGAAGTTGCTGCCTTACAGCGTGAGAGACTTGGGTTCGATCCTGACAATGGGTGCTGTCTGTGTGGAGTTTGTACGTTCTCTCGGTGACTGCGTGGGTTTTCTCCGGGTGCTCCGGTTTCCTCCTACATGCCAAAGATGTGCAGGTTTTGGCGGTAATTGGTTTCTGTAAATATGTCTGTAGTATGTAGGGCAGAACTAGTGTACTGTTGTTGGATTGTTGGTCAGCGTGGACTTGGTGTGTCGAAGGGCCTGCTTCCATACAGTGTCTCTAAACTAAACTAAATAGGTATGAGGAGGTGTCCGAGAGCAGGCACTCGGCCTCACCATTGTAGAGGCCAGCCTGCTTGACTCCAAATGTACCTTTCTTCTTGACGGGTATAAGAACAATGTTGGGATTGTTGCTGAGTGAGAGGAAGGTTGTGTGTTGAGAGGGGGTGAGATTGGAGTGGCTGAGGGGAGTGGTGAAGTCAAGATGGTCGATGTCACAGCCGACAGTTGGAAATAAAAAGGTTCAGAGAGGATAGAAGGCAGGGGGAATCCATGAGGAGGAAGGATGTTGGAGATGGGAGAAGGGGACACCACTGTGAGGCAAAGACTATTGCCCAGAGTCGGAGGCAACGGACAAAGAGCTTGACATTATGGTGAGCTCGCACTTGTTTCCCTCCATCCCCGCCCCTTAATATCTTAATATTCCTTCCTTTATCTTCACGATTGGCAATTCTTTAATCCTATTGTCTCAAACCTTCTGTTTTTTCTTCTCTGGCCTTTGTCCAACCATCTGCCTATTAAATTACCCCAACATCTGTATCCACCTATTACTTGTCAAAGCTTTGTCCTGCCCCTCACAAACACAATCAGTCTGAGAAAGGGTCCCGACCCAAAATAACGCCTATCCATGTTCTCCAGAGATGCTGCCTGGACCTGATGAGTTGCTCCAGCACTTTGTGTCTTTTTTCTATAAACTAGCGTCTGCAGTTCCTTGTGCACATTTAATAGCTTTTTGTACACTTGTCTTCAGTCAGGGCATTGAGTATTGAAGTTGGGATGTTATGTTAAGGTTGTGCAAGTTGGTGAGGCTGCACGTGGAGTATTGTGTTTATCTGTTCCAGCTATTAATCTGGAAAGTTTGCAGAGAAGATTTACGAGGATGTGGCCAGCACTCAAAGGCCTGAGCTATCGGGAGAGTTTTGGAAGGCTGGGACATCATTCCTTGGAGCCCAGGAGGCTGAGGGATGATCTTATAGAGGTGTATAAAATCATGCTGGGAATAGATGGGATCTTATTTCTCCGAGCAGGGGGATCAAGAACATGAGGACATAGATTGGTGGTGAGAGGGGAAGAAAGATGTAACAGGAACCTGAGGGGCATTTTTTCTCACAGAGGGTGGTGGGTTTATGGAATGATTTGCCAGAGAAAGTAGTCGAGGCAAGTACTATGACAACATTTAAAATATATTTGGACATGTACACGGATAGGAAAGGTTTAGATGGATATGGGCCAAACATGGGCAAATGGGACTAGCTTAGATTGGGCATCTTGGTCAGCCAAGATGAGTTGGGCTGAAGGGCATGTTGTCATGCTGTATGACCATCTTCTGAATGTCTGCCGTGTCTACAGCCTGTACGTATGAAGGAGGCTATGAGACACCAGTGGGATGGATTTGATGGTTGCTACCGGACTACAGGCATCTTCTGCCACCTGGGAACTCGGTTCACAGCTGCATTTCCAACTAGCGAAATGCTGGATTAGGAACAGTTCTCAAGAACAGAACCCTGCTGTAAACTGGGGAGTACCTGTGCAGACATCTTTTAACTCGTTCTCGTCTCCCATTTCTGATTGCAAGGAGTTGCATTTGCCATCGTGAATCTGTTTTTCTCTCTTACAATCTTGTTGCTAAGTACTTATGTAAAACTTTGGGATAACGGTTTTGTGTTATTGTTTGTGATTACTATTTGGCATTTGGTTGTTAAATTATTGTTCAATTGCTGCGTTATTCAGGAGGGTTACATTGTGTCATAATGTTTCAATTAGCGTTGCGCAGGACTGCGTTATTCTTTGGCGTTGACATTGTGACGTTATTGTTTGTGGTGACACGTTGGGTTACATTGCAGAAGTTTGTTTGGGGTGACTGTTGTGTTGTTGCATGGTTTTACATAGCTGCTATCGTTATTTTGGGATACATTGCTGTGTGTCTCAAGAAAGGTCTTGAATGCGAAACATTACCTGTTCCTTCTCTCCAGAGATGCTATCTGTCTCACTGAGTTACTCCAGCAATTTGTGTCTATCTTCGGGTGAAAAAGTATTTCCTCATTTCAGTCCTGAATGGCCTACCCCTTATTCTTAATGGTTGGGGCGATGCTGCAACATTTATACATGGCTTTACTTAACTACGTTATTGTATTATTAATGCATATTGCTTACAGTTACACTGCTGTGTTATTTATTATGTGGGATTATATGGTAGCATGAATGCTTGGGGCCACATTTCTCAATGTGTGTGTCGAGCTACAATTGCTGTGCTAATGTTTCATGTTTCTCATCCTTGGATTTACTTTTATCAGTCGTCTGTCACCTGCCGTGTATAAATGGAGGACAGTGCACTTCCCGCAACAAATGCCAGTGCTCTCCTAATTTTACTGGCAAACTCTGTCACATCCCCGTGCAGTCTTCGAATGGGCATCAGCATCAACCGGACAAGGCTCCATCCTCTGCAGTAGTTCACTCCATGCACACACTGCCCCTATCAGTTGGAGGAAAGCCAGGTGTGCAACGTAAGGCTAATTTTTCTTTTAACTACTCAATTGGCTTTATGTTCCTTTTTTTGTCGTGCCAAGGCAATTGATCTAATTAAACTGTGACTAACGGATAGAGTTTCTTTATACTGCAAGGGAGCCGAGGATCACGAAGAACGAACCAGCAAGTGGAATTGAGGCCAACAGTCAGTTCAGTCATGATCTCATTGAATGATGGAACAGACTTGAGGGGCTGAATGGCCTACCTCTGGTTTTAGTCACATTTTTTTGTCACCACAAGAGCAAGACCATTTAACCTCTAACTCATCCCCTGCATCCGGTGATCCCGATGTGGGTGAGACCAAACATAAACTCACGACCGTTTTGCTGAACACTAATACTCGGTCCGCCGAGGCCTACTGGATCTCCTGGTTGCTAACCATTTCAACTCCCCTTCCCATACCCACACTGACCTTTCTCTCCTGGGCCTCCTCCATTGCCAGAGTGAGGCCACACGTAAAGTGGAGGACCAGCACCTCATATTTCACTTGTGTATCTTACAACCCAGCTGTATGAATGTTCAATTCTCTAATTTTAAGAAACTTCTACAAACACTCCCCTTCCCTCCCCTCTTGCCTCCTCCCTCCACCCTAGTTGTTTAACCAGTTCCACAGTTCACCTCTTGAGATCACACCTTTCCTACCCAAATTGCCTCACCGCGCCTGAGGTCATCTGTTGCCAGCCCAGATTTGTCTTGGTCTTTTCTCGCCTCCAGTTAAGATCTGTCCAAGTCCTTCTGCAGAGTCCCTGTTTTCTCTACATTACCTGCCCCACCATCTATCTTCGTCTTATCTGCAAACTTGACCACAAAGCCTTCAAAAGTAGTCTGGTTGCCCTGGGTAGGATGTGGAGAGTTTGGAAAGGAGAGTTCAGAGGAGGTTTACCCGAATGACATGAAATAATAAAGAACCATTGATACAGGGAATGGTTGAACAGATTTAGATTTTTTTCTCTGGAATGTCGCAGACCTTATAGAAGTATACAAGTTGTTTTACACACAGGGTGGTGAGTACCTGTGAAGGGCTGCTGGGATTGGTGGTGGAGGCAGTGGCATTTAAGAGCTTTTTCGATAAGCACATGGATGTGCACGGAATGGAGGAATATGGATTATGTGCAGGCACATAAAGGTGGTCCTCATATCATGTTCAACACAGGCATCGTAGACTGGAGGGCCTGTTCCTGTGCTGTACTGTTCTATGTTCCATGTTTTGTGATACTTGCAAATGAACTTTAGACCAGTCGCAGTATATTCAGTGAGAAGATTTATCTGATGCTTATTCATCATCCTTGTGTTCTGTTCTTTCTCTTCATGCCACAGTGAAGTTCTCTCCCAACATAGTGAACATCCATGTTAAGCACCCACCTGAAGCAACAGTCCAGATCCACCAGGTTACCAGAATAGACAGCTCATTCCTGGGACAGAAGGTAAAAGGTGCCAAGTCAAGCCAACAGCAAATCTCTTATCACATCCAAAGTCCTTCAGTGTCCCACGTCCCAAATTCTGTATATAACCATCATCAGCAAGTTCGCACCCGCCTATACCCCAGAATCCAGTCGAAGTTGGGACGTTGCTTCCAGGAAACCGCAGGTTCACAGGTGAGACTTTACAACTCATTCCGTATTTAACCAACTGTTAACTGCCATTGATCAATTTCCAACCTTGCAGGTGGGCTCTATTAAGATTATAAGATCACAAGTGTTTTAGAGAGAACTGCAGATGCTGGAAAAATCGAAGGTAGACAAAAAGCTGGAGAAACTCAGCTGGTGAGGCAGCATCTATGGAGCGAAGGAATGGCTGACGTTTTGGGTCGAGACGTTCTTCAGTCACCCATTCCTTCGCTCCATAGATGCTGCCGCACCCACTGAGTTTCTCCAGCTTTTTGTCTACATAAGATCACGTGATAGGAGCAGAATTAGGCCATTCGGCCCATTGCGTCTACTCTGCCATTCAATCATGGCTGATCCATCTCTCCCTCCTAACCCCATTCTCCTGCCCTCTCCCCATATCCTCTGACACCCGTACTAGTCAAGAATCGATCCATCTCTGCCTTAAATATATCCACTGACTTTGGCTCCACAGCCTTCTGTGGCAACGAATTCCACAGATAAGGCAGCTTCTTTCTCCCCGTACTCATCAGGTATTCAACAATACGATATTGTGTCTTTTTCCCACTCTTTCTGGTCCACCTAGGTTCTTTCCACCCCCTCCCCCATTAGCAGTATTTGTTAATTTATTACCCTTCTCAACATGCTTCTGGCTCCATTATTTTTCCTTTATCCAGTTTCACATATTACCTGCCAGTTAGAATATGCCTTCTCTAACTTGGCCCATTTTCTTTTTTTTTTTTGCGTTTTCTGTTTCCACCCATCACCCTTCAGCTTCTGACTCCAAAGTCTCCCCTCCCCCTCCTCCACCCATCCTTCCCAACAAGGTTCCTCATGGTAGGCTTCTCTGGAAGGTTACATTGCATGGGATCAAAGGAGAGATAGCTGACTGGATAGAAAATGGGTTTCATGGAAGGAAGCAGAGGGTGATGATGGAAGGTTGCTTTTCAGACTGGAGGCCTGTGACCAATGAGGGGCCTCAGGTTTTGGTGCTGGTTGTCATCCATGCCAATGATTTGGATGAGAACGTACAAGGCAAGATTAGTAAATTTGCAGATTACACCAAAGTAGGTGGTATTGTAGATTACGAAGATGTTTGTCAAAAATTGCAGCATGTTCTTCATCGGTTGGGCAGGTGGGCTGAGGAATGGTTCTCTGGATATTTTCAAGAGAGAGCTAGATAGGGCTCTTAAAGATAATGGAGTCAGGGGACATGGGGAGAAGGCAGGATTGTGGATGATCAGCCATGATCACATTGAATGGCGGTGCTGGCTCAAAGGACTGAATGGCCTACTCCTGCACCTATTCTATATTGTCTATTGTCTATTGTTAATGGAGTTTAATACAACAACGTGCGAGGTGTTGCATTTTGGGAAGGCAAACCAGGGCAGGACCTGCACAATGAATGGCAGGGCTCTGGGGAGTGGAGTGGAGTGCAGGGACATAGTTCCTTGAAAGTAGCATCACAAGTAGATAGGGTGGTCAAGAAGGCTTTCATCAGCCAGAATATTGAGTATAGAAGTTGGGAGGTCATATTATAGTTCCACAAGACATTGGTGAGGTCACAATTACAGTATTGTGTTCAGTGTTGGTCAGCCAGTTATATGAAAGATGTGGTTAAGCTAGAAAGTGTGCAGAAAAGATTCACGAGGATGTTGCCAGGACTCAAGGGCCTGAAATATTGGGAGAGGTTGAGCAGGCTACGACTTGGAGAAAGTAGGAGGATGAAGGTTGATCTTATAGAATGTATAAGATCACGAGAGGAATAGATTGGCTAAATGCACAGTGTCTTTTACCCAGAGTAGGGGAATTAACAACCAGAGGACATAGGTATAAGGAGAGGGGGGAGTGATTTAATAGGAAACTGTGGGGCAACATTTTTATACAAAGATAGCGGGGTATGTATAAGGAACAAGCTGCCAGAGGAGGTAGTTGAGGCAGGTACTGTCACACCTTTTTGAGAAACATTTAGACAGGTACCTGGATAGGATAGATTTAGAACACAAACCAATTGAAGGGCGAATGGTACTAATGTACATGGGGCACGCTGGTTGTTGGGCAAGTTGGGCCGAAGGGCCTGTTACCACACTGTACGACTAACTCACTATGACCTCATCTGGTTCCACCTATCACCCACAATCCCTTGCCAAACTCCTCCCTCTCACCTTCTTATACCAGCTGTCATCTACGGCACTCTCAGTCCTGATATGGATATCAACCTGAAAGATCAATCATCCTTTTGCCTCCATAGATGCTGCTCAACCCACTGAGTTCCTCCAGCAGATAGTGTTTTTGCTCCAGATTCCAGTATCTGCAGCCTCTGTGTCTCCATGTAATATAAATATTGGTTCATGCTGTGCTTTGAACTTCTGTGAGGAGACGATATCATGTGTTCATTCAAACCATAGCCAGTCATAAACAGCACACCGTGTGGTAGAAATCCAGAGGCAGGAAATTGCTGTTGCCGTTGTTTCTTATTTGAATTTTCTTTGAAAATGGCAATTGATTAAACCTCAGTTTCTGGTTGCATGATGTAACTATTGAAAGTTGTGATTTTTTAGAGCAGAGTCTGAATTGTCTAAAGATGTCTTGTTGCCTCATTTATATCAAAAGCAATGGGTTTAAGGAACTGTGTCATCTTCATGGAATTGTGTGTCAGTGGGTATATTTGATCAGGCCCAGGAGATTTATCTACCTTCACACTCCTTAGGATGTCTAGCACCTCCTCAAGACATCTCAATTTTTTGTTCCAAGTTCCCTAGACATCATGGCTTACTTCACAGTAAAAACAAAGAAGAAATACTGATTGAAAACCTTGCTCATCTCCTGTGTATGTCTCCTGTCATACATGACTGCATGGTTTGTTAAGGGGGCTTATTTTCTCTCATGTTCCACTTTTCCCCTTAATATACTTACTTGATTTCTTTGGATTCTCCTCAATCATACCTGCTAGAGCTATACTCTGTCCCTTTTTTTGCCCTCTTGATGTTCCTCAGTCCTTTAAACCTCACCAGGGATACACTTCATCCCAGCTGCCTATACCTGGCCCACACATCCTTCTTTTTCCTGAGCATAGCCTCACAGTTGCCCCGAAAACAGCACTTAATACAGATAAGTTGAGGTATTTTGGAAGTCAAACCAGGGCAGGACCTACAGAGTAAAGATTGTTGTATAGCAGAGAGATCTGGGAGTTTACTTTAGTTTAGTTTTGAGATACATAATAGAAACAGGCCCTGCGGCCCACCGAGTCTGCGCCGACCTGTGATCCCTGCATATTAACACTATCCTACTCACACTGGGGACCATTTACAATTATACCAATCCAATTAACCTACATACCTGTGTGTCTTTGGAGTGTGGAATAGTTTCGATAGTGCTTCTGTATAGGTTAAGGGCTGTTGGAGACATGCCAAATCTTGTTAATCTTCTGAGGTAGGAGAGGCATTGGTACGTTTTCTTGGACTGTAGCTTCAGGACAAATGTTTAATGAAATATGTGCCATGGACGTCGGCAGCCTCGCCAGCAGTTTGTCTGTCATTTAACCATGTTTGTTATTTTTAGTTGTGTCAAAAGTATGTTTTTGGAGGTTTCTTAGGCTTTTTTATGTGGGTGGTAGGGGGGAGGGGGGGGGGGGGGAGGGGTAAACCGTATTTCCAGTCACTTCCTGGTCGAGGATGCGTCTTTTCTCCGAGTCGCATCTTCGCCTCCCTCCTCACGGCCTACCATCTGGATTGGCACGGCCTTTCCTGTCGGAGACCGGCCAGAGCTTCAGCAGCGGCGCAGCACTGGATTTCATCGCGGAGCAGGCGATGCCTTCTGTAGCTCCGGAGTGTTGGGACTGCTGTTTAACACCGTGGAGCTGTGGTTTGTGGAGCTTCCAGCCGTGGGCAGCGCTGACTTAGAAACATAGAAACAGAGAAACATAGAAAATAGGTGCAGGAGGAGGCCTTCGAGCCAGCACCGCTCATGATCATTGTGATCATGGCTGATCGTCCCCCTATCAATAACCCGTGCCTGCCTTCTCCCCATATCCCTTGACTCCACTAGCCCCTAGAGCTCTATCTAACTCTCTCTTAAATCCATCCAGTGACTTGGCCTCCACTGCCTTCTGTGGCAGGGAATTCCATAAATTCACAACTCTCTGGGTGAAAATTTTTTTTCTCACCTCAGTATTAAATGACCTCCCCTTTATTCTAAGACTGTGGCCCCTGGTTCTGGACTCGCCCAACATTGGGAACATTTTTCCTGCATGTAGCTTGTCCAGTCCTTTTATAATTTTATATGTTTCTATAAGATCCCCCTCATCCTTCTAAACTCCAGTGAATACAAGCCTAGTCTTTTCAATCTTTCCTCATATGACAGTCCCGCCATCCCAGGGATCAATCTCGTGAACCTACACTGTACTGCCTCAATCACAAGGATGTCCTTCCTCAAATTAGGAGACCAAAACTGTACACAATACTCCAGATGTGGTCTCACCAGAGCCCTATACAACTGCAGAAGAACCTCTTTACTCCTATACTGGAATCCTCTTGTTATGAAGGCCAACATTCCATTAGCTTTCTTCACTGCCTGCTGTACCTGTAAGCCAACTTTCAGTGACCGGTGTACAAGGATGCCCAGGTTTTGCTGCACCTCCCCCTTACCTAACCTAACCCCATTGAGATAATAATCTGCCCCCTTGTTTTTGCCACCAAAGTGGATAACCTCACATTTATCTATATTATACTGCATCTGCCACGCATCTGCCCACTCACTCAACCTGTCCAGGTCACCCTGCAACCTCCTAACATCCTCTTCACAGTTCACACTGCCACCTAGCTTTGTTATCTGCAAACTTGCTAGTGTTGCTCCTAATTTTAAAATCGCGGAGCCTGGGATCTTTCGCCGAGGTCGCCAGTGTTGGAGCTCCGTCCAGCTCGGCCTGTGGACTTCGGGAGCTGCGGTATCTGGTAGGAAGTGGCCGATTTGGAAACTCCAAGCCGCTGAGAGTGTTCTCCGTTCTGACGGCGGAGCTCCGATCACCCCGACCACGGGTGAACAAAGATGAAGATGACTGAACTTTATTGCCTTCCCTCACAGTGGGAAACGTTGATTCTGCTGTGTGGGGATGTTCATGTTAAATTCTTTCATGTATTGTGTTCTTTTTATTCGTAAGGCTGTATGGTAATTCAAATCTCACTGTACCAATTGGTGCATGTGACAATAAATGTCTCTTGAACTCCTGAACTCTTGAACTTGGAACTGTAAGCTCTCGGCTGTCTTCACTTTGGCACCTTCACCAAATGGGTCGAGGAGAGGTAGATAAGACAAAGGGAACATCTATGATAGGCTGAATCTACAGTTGATGAACTTCCAAGTTGTAGAGGTTATCTTGTCAATGAACGGGGAAGTAAGGCAGGGGAGTGATGATGTCCCACCATATGTATTGGGTTCAAATTATGTTGGCTGTCAAATGGATTAAGAAATGTATTTCTCAGCTACCCATGACTAATCCTAGTAATTAACATAAAACTTGGCCAGTAGTTATTATCCTCTCTGCTTAGTGAATTATGTTTTCTCTATTGATATTATCTCGGTTTCTCATTATTTTATTCATTTTAATTAAATCTCTCAGCAGTTTCCTCGGCTCCAAGACAAAACAATCTTTAATTATTTCTATAATTCCCAGCCATGGTAACAACCTTGCTGCTTTGCTTTGCACCTTTTCTTATTACGCAATCACAGTCTTTGTATGATAGGTTGACTGCGCTGTGACCTAACTAGATCGGCACTGTAGCGCAGCGGTAGAATTACTGCCTTACAGTGAACACAGCGCCAGAGACCCGGGTTCGATGCCGACTATTGGTGCTGTCTGTATGGAGTTTGTACTATCCCCCATGACCACGTGGATTTTCTCCGAGATCTACAGTTGCCTCCCACACTCTAAAGACGTACAAGTTTGTAGGTTAATTGTATTCGTATAAATGTAAATTGTCCCTAGTGTTAATGTATGAGGATCACTGGTCGGTGCGGAGTTGGTTGGCTGAAGGGTCTGTTTCTGCACTATATCTCTGAACTAAATTAATCTAAACTAGTGCTTTATATAGTTTTAGCATGCAGAGTCAGAGGAAGGAAATTTCCTGCTCCTGTATCATGTGTCCAGGCCAGGATAAGCAGATTTTCCATGAACCCTTTAAACTAGCTTATTTAACTGTCCTGTTACCTTCAGAAATCTGGACAAATTGCAAGGACTATTGCAATGTTTAAGAAGCAATTAAACATGTGCATGGATAGGCAAGTTTAGAGGGATATGGGCCAAATGTAGGCAGGTGGGACTAGTGTAGATGGGACATGTTGGTCGGGCAAGTTGGGCCGAAGGATCTGTTTCCATGCTACTATGACTATAGTTCAAAATGTGCGCAACATCCAAATGAACTGTTTGCCTTTGGTCATAGTGGAGAACTGGGATTAATTTTAATATTCTTCTTTGGTTATAGTGTGGGAAGCCTCTACCCGGCCTTTCAAAGCAAGAAGATTGCTGTGGAACTGTGGGCACCTCTTGGGGATTCCACAAATGCCTGAAATGTCCAAAGAAGCCTTGTAAGTCTGTTCGTTGAAGAATAAAATTGCTCTTAGAACAATGATTTTGGTTTAACTGGATCCAGGTTTTAAATATCTTGCTATGATAAATTACATTGATTTCATGGAGCTTCCAGTGACACACTTTGTTTCCAGGATAATGGAGTTGTTGTTAGCACCGTATTGTGACAACTATTTCTGCAATGGGAATTATCCCCATGTGGATGTGTGGTAAACCTAGTAGAATCCAATCATTCAATAATCAGCCTTTTTTATTTCCTCTGAAACTGAAATTTAAAATGTCAGACTGTTTTAAAAAAACGTCCATGTTTAAATGTATGTCCTCTTGCACTTATGTCTTTAATGTTTTTCATGTGAAATCTTCACCTTACCTCAATTACCTTTGAATTTAGTTCCTCTGAACTATTACACTTACAATTTAGTTTGTAGTTGAATTAATTTTCCAGGATGTTAATATTCAATAAAGTGGACAGACGGGATTTTTAAAGGTAATTTCTTCCCAATAGATGTTCTGCAATTTATATTTAAAATCAAGATAATTTCTACAACCATATTTATATTATGAAGTTGGTATATGTGAAGGACAGAAGTGACACTGTTCTGTGACATGGCTTGAAAAGAAAATTGCACTGATTAAGACATATTGAATAAGAGAATAGTTGGTATCATAGACAGTGAAGATAGTTGCCAAAAATTACAGCAGGATCTTGATCAAGTGGGCTGAAGAATGGCTAGTGAGTTTCGTGTAGATAAGTGCAAGGTGTTACATTTCGGGAAGTCAAACCAGGGCAGGGCATTCACAGTGAATGGTAGGGCCCTGGGCAGAGTTGTCGAGCAAAGGGATATAGGGCACAATTGCTCCGACAGCTAGTGGTGCATTCTTGACTTCCATGCATGGAAATAGACAATGCCGGGAGGTCCAATACTTCCATATTTCTTTATGAAAGGAACCCCATTTGGCCCAGTAAATGTCAGTTCTTAGAGCATTTGCATTTCCCCACGAATGTTCACACATACACAAGAAAATAGGACTAAGAGTAAGCCACTTGACCCCCTTTTGGCCTGATTTTACTTCGGAGTCACGTGAGTGACTACGTGAAGAACCCCGCCATGACGCATGCGTGTCATATCGCTTCACGCTTGCGAAACGACAGGCGGGGTGGAGCGTCCCCCGCAGCGGTAAGTTTGAAACCGCGACCTGCAGGTAAGTGATTTACTCTGCGGTAGTTTTTGTCCCCGCGCTGTTTTTACACAGGGGGGGAAGCTGGACAAAATAGTGTCCACAAGTGCTGCGAGTAAAGCTGGCGGGGGAGGACCGCGAAGTTGCGGGAGCCAGCAGCAGCTGAAGGCACAAGCCCCGTAAGGGATCAGCTGTGCCGACTTTTGGTCCCGCGCCGGCCAGAACACCACGGCCGAGCGGGAGACTATTCAAATGGGGCCGTCGACTTTTGGACAAGTCGAAAACGGCAGGAGACGGGGTGGAACGACGTTCCCCCGTAGCGACAATTTTAACTTGGACCTGCAGGTAAGAGCTGCGGTCTTTTTGTGTTTTTACCATGCTAATTACAGGTGGAGAAACCAACGGGCTGCGACAAAGCTGGTGGGCTAGATGGGATCAGCTGTGCCCGATGTCGCCTCCGCACCGGCCAGATCCACTCCACGGCAGAAAGGACAAAGCTGGTGAGGGAGGACCGCGGAGCAGCGGGCAGCCAGCAGCAACCAGCGGCACTCGGATCACCGATAGTGGGATCAGCTGTGCCCGATGTCGCCTCCGCACCGGCCAGATCCACGCAGCCGGGCGGAAAGGCTAGACACAAAAACAAACAAGGTCGTGGACTCAGAGGAGTCCGACTTTGAACAACCGCGGGCGGCCAGCGACCGAGAGCGCTGGAGCCGGATGGAGCGGTGTGTGGAGCATTTGCTCCAATGTGACAGACTCCGGGAGATGGAGTCGGGTCACTGTGGGCCCTATGATAAACCCACAGCAGTACCTCTTGAAGGGCTGCACAGTGCTTCTACCTCATCAGAGGGGAGCACTTCTGGGCTGACCTGGAAGAGGGGTCCGCAGAAGGAAAGACAAGTGTGCAAGGGGTGCAGGAACAAGAGAACCTACTGGACTAATAAAATGGACTCCAACAAACACTACAGCCAAAGACAGCATCCCTACGCACCCACCAGCAGAACTGGTGAAAGCTCGAAGGCCCGGTATTCAAAACATGAGTCTTTTTAGGCCATGGCCCAGGCCGGCCTTCTTGGAAGATGCGGGGACCTCCAACGCCAACCAAACCGAAAATCCAGACACCAGCGCAACAACAGCAGCGAAGAACCTACAAAAAGAAGTAAACCTGCCACTGGTAACTATGGAGGTAGGTAGGTCTGGTTCCCTACAAAATACAGGGAGCATGGAGGTTGGGGGGAGACTACACTCTTTTCTGAATGCATGGAGCATGTTAACAACCGATACTTACATCTTAAGCAGTATCCAGGGATATACAATAAAGTTTATACACAAGTACAGCCCTCCAGTTCAACATATACCGAACCGAATGTTCGTGCCTTCTGATAAAGAAAAATCAGAAGCGCAAGCTGAACTGGAGCGGCTTTACATAAAAGGTGTAATTGAGAAAACTCAACACGAACCATTAGAATTCGTGTCCAATATATTTATCAAAAACTAAAAAGATGGTGGTTGTCGCATCACCATAGATCTGACAAAATACATGCATTCACCTTTGTTACTGCTAAACAATTAATTTCCAAAGGTTACTTCATGGCCAGCATCGATTTAAAAGATGCTTACTATTCAGTGCCTATACGAGGTGACCACAGATGTTACTTAAAATTCAACTGGATGGGCAACTCTGGCAGTATAAAGCACTGCCAAATGGGTCATCAGCCCTAGGCTGTTCACAAAAATTTTGAAACATCTGGCTTTGTTCCAATCCAATCATTGTCAGTAACCTTTCCATGGTACTACAAACTGATGCCAGTGCACTTGGGTGGGGAGCCACCAATACCATCACCAGCTGTGGAGGTAGATGGACTGCTCAGGAGGCATCATTATTACTCACACTGGGCATAAACTACCTGGAAATGTTGGGTGCATTCCATGGCCTAAAGTCATATTGTACTGGATCATATCACCAGCATGTTAGACTACAGATAGACAATACCACCGTGGTAGCATACATTAACCACATGGGTGGAAACAAATCGACATCATGTGACAATCTGGCTAATACAATTTGGCAATGGTGTATCCAGAGAGATATTTGGATATCAGCCACTTACCTACCAGGAAGACTAAATTTAGTGGCAGACACCAGGTCACGCAAATTTAATGAAAATACCGAATGGATGTTGAATAAAAAAGTATTTGCTGATATTACAGCAAAATATGGAACACCAGATATCGATCTATTCGCATCCAGACTTAACCACCAGTTATCAAATTATGTTTCATGGGAACCAGACCCTGGGGCAGCGGCGACAGATGCATTTTCGCTGCATTGGGGGGGAAATTGTTTATTTACGCATTCCCTCCTTCCTGCCTCATCAGTCGGGTATTAAGGAAAATACAACAAGACTCTGCGTCTGGTATTGGTAGTACCCGATTGGCCTACTCAACCATGGTTCCCAGTGGTATTAAACATGGTATTAGAACCATGTATCACCATCCCACATAGACCAGATTTATTGCTACATCCCGTAACAAGGGATAGCCACCCATGCCATAAACATTTGAACTTATTAATTTGTAGAGTTTTAAAAACACCTCTACTACAACTGGGACTGACGGACCGAACAGTGAACATGATCTCGGCGGCCCAAAGACAGTCAACCAAAAAACAGTATCTGGTCTATATCAGGAAGTGGGCGATGCACTGCCATAAAAACAACATCACCTACAGAGACATGAACATCCCGTCTGTTCTGGAATATCTGGCAGGCCTCCACCATGATGAGGGGCTCAGTTACAGTGCCATCAACTGCGCCAGAAGTGCCCTATCGACTTACCTATGGCAGGGGACAGAGCGTTACTCTGTTGGGACTCACCCACTGGTAACAAAACTTATGAGGGGAATTTTTAATACTAATCCCCCAAGAAGCAGGTACTCCCAAATATGGGATGTAAGTATTATCCTGAAGATGCTCAGGAATTGGTCTCCAGCAACAGCTCTGTCCCTACACAGACTGACATTAAAAACAGTCATGCTAATGGCATTGGTCACGGCACAGAGGGTACAGTCACTGCATAAACTAAGACTGGACAACATGACTTCCTCAACAGAAAATATTACGTTTCATATCTATGAGTTAGTAAGCAGAACAGACAGGGATCAGCAGGCCTCAATATACAATTTAGGTCATACCCAAACAGATGACCGTCTGTGTATAATAAGACATCTGTCGTTATACATGGAGAAAACGAAAATCCTAAGAGGCAATGAGAAGGCACTTTTGGGTCAGCCACTAGCAACCACACAAAAGAGTGACGGTCCAGACCATCTCAAGATGGCTGAAACAGGTGCTAACACAGGCTGGGGTGGATACTAATATTTAAATCTCATTCCACCAGGGCTGCAGCTACATCGGCAGCGATACAGTTGGATGTACCAATGGACCAAATCCTCAAGGCAGCAGGATGGTCTGGGGGAAAAAACATTCCAATTATTTTACAATAAACCAGTAATGAAACCTGGAACGTTTGCAGAAACAAATTTAAGTTCTGTAAATTAATTTAAACCCATAAAAAGGGGTTATAAATTTGTGTTAATAAATTTTATGATTTCAATGTCGAATTCATGTCCAAATTATGTTAACACAATTCCTCCTACAGTCATCAAGGCAGACGTGATGCATGGACTCGTTTCCACGGCATGAAATCACAGAGCTTTAAAATCTTCACGTAGTCACTCACGTGACTCCGAAGTAAAATAGTAAGATTAAACGAGCTTACCAGTTTGAAGTTTGATCTGTATTTTATGAGGAGTTACGATGAGGGATTACGTGCCCTCCGCTCCCACCCTTGATCATATACTTAACTGGTATCTCTTCTCTAATCTTACTATGTTTAGTCATTACAGTTATCTGTGATTTCACACCGCTGCTTTGAAGAATGACACGCATGCGTCGTGGCGGGGTTCTTCACGTAATCCCTCATCGTAACTCCTCATAAAATACAGATCAAACTTCAAACTGGTAAGTTCTCGTTTAATCTTACTATTTCCTGTAACCTATACTCTGCATGCTCTCATTAATCTTCCTCAGTTCTACTACCCGTGTTCACTAGGGTTAATTTACCTTGGCCAGGTAACCTGCATCTCTTTGGCATGTGGGAAGAAACCAGTGCAGCTGGAAGAAATACATGCATTCACAGGGAGAACGTGCAAACCATGCAGATAGCACCCAAGGTCAGCATTGAAGTTCAATTGCTGGAGCTGTGAGGCAGCAGCTCAACTAGCTGTGTTACTTTGCCACCCCGGGGGTGCATGTGATTCTTTACTCTGTTTCTTGATGCAACATCGATTACAAGACTGTATCCATTATGGATACAGTCTGCACCAAGTCCATCTGGCTGTATGCCAGCCAGAGCTGACATATCGAGGTCAGTTCCATTCATTTGAGTCGGGTAGGTGACCTGGATGGAAACATTTAGTGAAGGTAACTGGTCTTTTTGTTTAATTTATTATAATTAATATTGATATTGTCAATTAATTCATATTTGTGTTTCTAAGTGCCTATGGCAGTGAACCTGAGGAATTGAAGAGGTGCCACAGAAGGCTGTGGAGGCCACGTCGATTGATAATTTTAAGGCAGAGATAGATAGATTCTTGATTAGCAAGGGTGTCAGGGGTTATGGGGAGAAGGCAGGAGAATAGGGTTGAGAGGGAAAGATAGATCAGCCAAGATTGAATGGCAGAGTAGACCTGATGGGCCGAATGGCCTAATTCTTCTCCTATCACTTATGAACTTATGAAGATTAGTGTGGCTACAGGTCCAGTGTGGGGTGGGAATCATGAAATTTGGGATGAGTCCTGGATAATCCAACCCAATGTTTGTCATGGGTTTGGAGGAAGTGAGAACAGGATGGGCACACCAATGCAGTCTCTCTATTTCAAGCTGATTGTATTTCAGAGGAAAATACCACTTTGAGGGGAATAATATAAAAGGTTTTTAAGTGGGGGACACAGAATAAGGTAGTAGTGCAGTGTGGTTAGAAATGGGAAAGATTAGTGTGTGAGAAGGAACTGCAGATGCTGGTTTAAGTGGAAGATAGACACAAAAAGCTGGAGTAACTCAGTGGGACAGGCAGCATCTCTGGAGCGAAGGAATGGATGACTTTTCCATTCGAGACCCTTCTTCAGACCCGAAACATCACCCATTCCTTCTTTCCAGAGATGCTGCCTGTCCCGCTGAGTTACTTCAGCTTTTGTGTCTATCTTGGGAAAGATCAGTGTTTGAACAAGCTCTAGGGGATGTGACGGGACCAAGAGAATGGGGAAGTAAGTTTGATTAAGGTGCAGAATGAGAAGGAAGTCACTGAAGACTATTGCCTAGAAACTCGAAATGTTTGAAATTAGTCGAAGTACATAATGGTTTTTGCTGTCAAAGTCTCTGGATTACAAATTGCTCTGTGATAAAACTAATGCCATGTTATTTAAACTGAGATGACAAAAATAACCGCATATAAATTATTCAGTCAATTTTAGCGCATGACATAATATTGTTTTTGATTCCCTGCAAAGACCACAAAATCTGATCTGATACCATAGGAAATCATTCACTGTTCAGATGAGCCTGCACTGTGTGACATGGCTGGACCACACATAGGCCTTTATGTTCACATTAGCTGGCTCTGTCCTTCGGCACCATTCCCAGGGCCGGATTTAGATGAAGAGAGGCCCTAAGCTGTTCCACTTGTGACGCCCCTCCCAATCCCCCACCCCCACGACTAGAGGAAGATGGTCCACCAGATTTGCAGCCGAGCGTGGCCAATGAGATAAGGGGCTGGAAAGCCGTGCTTATTTATTTATTTATTTATTTATTGCCAGTGCTAGTGTCGAGTTATTGGCTTAAAACAATATTATTCTGAAATGGAAGGCAAGGAAAATTACTGAAGGGTTGTTTAGAGACTACAGTGCGTTGTGACAGCATATGTAAGAAAGGCCTATGACAGTGTCAAAAATATTATACACCTTGCAGAGCTCTCACTTAATTTTTTTTCTCTGTTGTCAGCCGGGCAACCTTGCCTGCTTTTTAAGTTGCTAAATGGCAGTTTAGGTGGTCATTTGAGACGGCTAGCATGACGCGTGCGATAATGTGCTCGGACGAAGTGCGTAGATACCAGTCGGAATTATGCTCAATGAAGCATTCACATATTATTTCTGCTTCAAATAAAGTCACAAACTAAACATATTCACCAATCAAGACATGATATATACCACAATGACATGCAGCAAAATTATAATACAGTATTCTCAACTCTTTTTAGGTTTAGGTTTAGGTTTAGGTTTGTTAATTAGTCACCTACACCAATTGGTGTAGTGAAATGCTTGTTGCCAATGCAGCACATAATAAAAGAATACAAACATGACAATAATAAAGAAATTTAAACATAAAAAAACATCCCCCCACAATGGTACCCACTGTGAGGGAAGGCACTAAGTCCAGTCCCATCCCCATGTCCACCCATAGTCCGGCCTATTGAGGCCTCCACAGTCGCCGCCAAGGAGGCCCGATGTTCCAGGCCGTTCTCGCCGGGTGATGGTGCTCCGGCGTCGGGAGAATCCTCTCAGCGGCTTGGGACACCTGGAACGGCCGCCTCCTTACTCGAGACCGCGGCTTTCGAAGCCAACAAGGCCGCGCCGGAAGGAGCTCCACTACTGGCGATCTCGGCGAGAGATCCCAGGCTCCCGATGTTAAAGTCAGCGTCGCAGCTGGCCGCTCCACAGACCCGCAGCTACGCGATGTTTTTCGTCAGTCTCAGCTCACCGGAGTTCCAGCACGGCGACCCGGGCAAGGCATTGCCCGCTTCGCTCCGCGATAGCGCTCCAGCGCTGTGCCGCTACCGAAGCCGAGGTTCTGGGCAGTCCACTCAGGAAACGCCGCTCCAGGCTCGCTGGTAAGCCGCGAGGACGGGTCGAAATAGCAGCCCGGAGAAAATCTGCCTCTCCGACCAGGTAGGGACCCTAGAAAGCAGTTTCCCCCTTCCACCTCCCACATTAAAAAGACTAGAACTCCAGAACAAAAACACAAAAACTAACTAAAAATAAACAAAAGAGATGAAAAAAGGACAGCTGCAGGCTGGGCAGCCATACCATACAGGACGGCGCCCCCTGTGTTTTACACATTTCAATGAATGCAATTTCTATTTCTTTCCACTTCCAAACAAAAATGTAGTTAGATTATTCTGCTTTTGATCAACCTCGGTGAGACCAAGCGCAGGCTTGGCGATCGCTTCGCACAACACCTCCACTCAGTTCACAATAACCAACCTGATCTCCTGGTGGCTCAACACTTCAACTCCACTTCCCATTCCGAATCCGACCTTTCTGTCCTGGGCCTCCTCCATGGCCAGAGTGAGGCCCACCGCATATTGGAGGAGCAGCACCTCATATTTCGCTTGGGCAGTTTACACCTAAGTGGTATGAACATTGGCTTCTCTAATTTCAGGTAGTCCCTGCTTTCTCCCTCCTTCCCAGCTCTCACTCAGCCCACTGCCTCTGCCTCTTCCACGCTGTATCTTTAAATTAAACTAAAAACACTAAAGCCAGAGGGAGTCTAAAGAAGGGTCTCTACCCGAAACGTCACCCAATTTCTTCTATCCAGAGATGCTGGCAGCTCCATGGAGTTCCCCTGCACAATTAAAGCATGGAATAGTCTTCACCCTACCATAGTTACCCAACCAGATGCAACTACATTTTAAGGTACCTCTTTTTTCCCCCAAGAACCCTTTTTTTGCTTAAGTCTAAGTCAAGAGTCAAGAGAGTCAAGAGAGTTGACTTGTGTGTTCCAGATAGGACAATGAAATTATTGCTTGCTGCAGCACAACAGAATATGTAAACATAATACAGATCAGGAGATAAAAGTTCAGTGTGTTTATATGCCATAGACCATATATATATACACAATACATAAACAGATAAAATGCAATAGGCTGTTATTGTTCAGCTCTCCACCACCTCCAGTTTAAATTCCATTTAGAATATTTATGGAGGACTAGGAACATCATCACCCGGCGAGGACGGCCTGGAACATCGGGCCTCCGTAGAGGCAACTGTGGAGGCCTCAATAGGCCCGACTATGGGTGGACATTGGGGATGGGACTGGACTTTGTGCCTTCCCCCATAATGGGAACCATTGTGGGGGGATGTTTTTATGTTAAAGCTATTTATTATTGTTATGTTTGTATTCTTTTTTATGTGCTGCATTGGCAAAAGGAATTTCACTACATCTAGGTGTATGTGACAATAAATCAACCTTTGAACCTTTGAACCTTTGAACCAGAAGCAAGAGTTACTCCAGGGAGTTACTCTAGATCCAGGGTCGGGGAGTGATTCTGCGTTGGTTTTCAGCGGTCGCGGCGAGGCGGCGACTGGACAACAATGGCGGCCAGATCTCTCACAATTCAAAGCGAGGGAGAAAGTGCCCAGCGCCGACCAGTTGCCGTGGCAGTGCGCATGCGCAGAGCGGCCGCTGATGTGCTGGCCATGGTTGTGCGCATGTGCAGGAGGGAGGATGTGCTGGCCGTAGCAGTGCGCATGTGCCGTGCTGGCGGATGAGGAGCGAGAGGAGAGCGGAGCTTGGCGGCCCAGACACGGATACGGATGGAGGGCGGAGACGGAGAGTGACAGACAGAGAGAGAGAGAGAGAGAGAGAGAGCGAGAGAGGGGGGCCTGCCCAGAGTTGAACGGCAGGTGTCCTTCCTTGGCTGGAAGCCCCCTAGATTTTGAGGCCCTAAGCTTCAGCCTATGACGCCTAGTGGTAAATCCGGCTCTGCGAGGTCCCCCTAGATCTTGAGGCCCTTAACTTAAGCTTGTCAAGCTTATACGTAAATCTGAACCTGACCATTCGTCCCACTAATTTCAAACATTTCATTGGTAAATGTGATTCTAAGCACAAGATAACAATTCTGCTCAATTTACTTAGTAAATATTCAAGTTACATCTCAGCCAATTGACAAATGTACTGCCTTTGCTGTTTGCCCACTCAGAGCAGAAGGACCTTACAATTACACTTCATCGTCCACAACATATCAATTTTGGGAAAACAACTTTGGTTGTTAAGCAACTGAGCAATGACAAATTTGCATAGAGCGAAGTCCCTTTCATGAGCATATTGGTTAAATTAAACTGCCAGTCGGGTATTTTATTGCCCCAGCTATTAGTTGTAGGCTACAGTGCTTAGCAAGTAATGTGGTAAAGGTGTCTGGCCACAATTCTTTCAATTTACTACATTTTCTACATTTCTAATTCTAGTTTAGTTTAGTTAATAGATACAGCATGGAAACAGGCCCTTCAGCCTATCGAGTCCACGCCGACCAATGATCCCCGCACATTTACACTATCCTACACACACTAGTGCCTATTTTTTACATTTACCAAGCCAATTTATACTTGTACGTCTTTGGAGTGTGGGAGGAAACGGAAGATCTCGGAGAAAATCCACGCAGGTCACGTGGAGAACGTACAAACTCCATACAGACAGCACCCGTAGTCGGGATGGAACCCGGGTCTCTGGCGCTGCAAGCGCTGTAAGGCAGCATAATGTAATAGAGCTGTAAAAGAGAAATGCATTATGGTTGCAGTCTTACGACAATTATCTTGGGAAAATACACCCTTCGTAATTTTACCTTTAATACAAAGAAAACAATGCAACACTACAACTCAACCACTTTCTAAAATTACTGGATAGCCCTCATAAATCCCCCCTTCACCTTATTGTGTCAAATCCTTCCTGTATCATTGTGACCAGAACTATATTCAGTACATGCACTTCGCAATTTACGTAATAGGTGACTTACATAAAGTCA
Organism: Amblyraja radiata; assembly: GCF_010909765.2. Lineage (NCBI taxonomy): Eukaryota > Metazoa > Chordata > Chondrichthyes > Rajiformes > Rajidae > Amblyraja > Amblyraja radiata. Next base: position 46,913,963 of record NC_045963.1, read on the forward strand.
CACTTACACAAGCAATTCTTCAAGCTCGATTGTCTTGGTAGCAGTGTGCTGTTTCTGCAAGCTAGTCAGCTGTTCTTGTGGATGCTCTCACCTGGTCTCTGCTTTGGAGTTCCCACGTGGTCGCCACGTCGAATAGTAACCTGACACATGTGCAGTAGCACTTCCATCTCCGACTTACGTCACATCTGACTTACGCAAGAATACGTGAAATGTAACCCTTTCATAAGTTGGCGAGCATCTGTACTCTAGGTGTTCTCCACTTGGTAATTTACACAGTCCTAGCACGACTATTCTGCTCTTTCTATTTTATGCTTTGGCAAATAGAAGAATATATCAAGAATGTTCTTTCTCCTTGCTTTATCATTCTGTCGATTCCCTCTATTTCTCCACATGATTTAATATCTTACCTCGTTTTGTGTGTAATCCATTGCCTAGTTTTTTGTTACCTTATTGTGGGCTGATTTCCATCTGGCACATTTGTGCTCACAACCAGAACATTGATATTTAGTCCCAGTCCACAGTTTTATTTATGACACTCAACCACATGACCAATTTTGGTATCATCTTTAGAAGGGTCTAATATTGAAAGAGTCACTTCAGCAATGAGTTTGCCTTCATCTTTCTAAAGCTGAATCAATTTTCTAAACCAGGCTGCTTGTGATCTCCTTGTTAAGAACAGTTCTTTGACCTCTGCAGTATAAAGCAGTGCAAGAAAATAACATCGCCTCTGATATTTTTCTGAATTGCTCAGTGAGATTTTGGGAGGAATATGAAAGGAAAAATGCTGCACGTAATAAGATCTAACGGTTTCCAGAAAGCATGCAGTAATTATGTTGTCATGGTAACTGCTAAAAATGCACAAACCCTTGATATACCAGTCCAATAAAGCTTGAACAGAAATACAGTAAACCCCCATTATAACGGACTATGGGAGGGGGGAATGGGGACCGTTACTGCCATTTGTCCACCACAACTGAATAAGGGATTACCAAGTAATATCATTGTACTAGACTAAGTGGGACCCGTTGGGTCCCATGTTCACACTGGAGGGCTGGTCCCCCAACGCAATATTCCACCTCTCCACCAATTCCAATATTTCTAGAGCAGCAACCGGGGAGACGGTGTGAGCCGGTGCAGGCTTTGGCGGCCTGGCCCAGCGGTGAAGGTCTGCCTGCCAAACCAAAGATGAACATGTGTAGGCTGTGTAAGAAGGAACTGCAGATGCAGGTTTAAACCAAAGATAGATACAAAAAAGCTGGAGTAATTCAGTGGGACAGGCAGCATCTCTGGAGAGAAGGAATGAGTGATGTTTCGGGTCAAGACCCTTCTTCAGTCCTTCAGAGACTGAATAAAGCTCTTGATCCGAAATGTCACACACTCCTTCTCTCCAGAGATGCTGCCTGTCCCGCTGAGTTAGTCCAGCTTTTTGTGTCTATCCAGGTTTACAGGATAATTGGCATAGTAAAATTTTCCCTGGTATGTGTAGGACAGTGTTAGTGTGTGTGGATTGCTGATCTCCAGACCAATTTCTTGCGGTCTTGGATGGAACTGTTCCCAAACCAAGCCGTGATGCATCCCAATAAAATGCTTTGCATACATTTTATGCTTTCTAAAATGTTTAATAATGTTGAGCAGGATGAGTTTGCCACACTGGCATCCCATGAGGAGGTGGAAAGGAGGTGGCAGTGAGTGCGAGGGGTGAGTTGGAGGGAAAAAGAGCGTAATAGACATTAAGGGATCTAACAAGAAAAACAAACCCAATTTGAGGCGAAGGACCAGACACACAGAACCTCATGATTAGGCTGAGGAAGTTGTGAGCTGTTTGGGCATAATGAGCCAATTCTTACTGGGGGTAAAAGACGGTTTATGTTGGAACATGAATTGGTGCTATAAATAAATATATCCTTTCAGTCACTGAGTAATGTTGTGGGAAACTGAATGTTGGATTATATCATTTGTTGGAAGAAATTTAAATGATTGAGACTTGTAATCGAAAATCAAAAATGGGAGTAACAAATTGCCTAATAATTTACTTGCTGCTTATAATATTGTATGGAATCGGCATGAAGATGGTGTGTAACACTTCCAGACATCCATTCTTGGTATTAAAAAAACTGAAGCTTTGTTACCGAAGTTGTAGGCTTTTTAATCTGAGCACAAGAGAGTGCAGATGCTGGAGTATGGAAATAAAACTGCTGGAGGAACCCAGCAAGCCAGGCAGGATTTGTGGAGGCAGTGATCTGTCCATTTTGCTCCACTTATGCTGCCTGGCGTACTGTTACTCCAGCAGTTTATTTTGTGCTGCAGGCTAATTTGTCGGCTTGCTATAATATCTGTCGGATTGTGTGTTCCATATTGGGGTTAATCAGAAGTGGCAATTGGTTTAGGAAGCTGTGGTGGTTTTTGGAAAGTTAAACATGTTTGGTTTATCTTTCATCGGTTTAACCAGCATCTGCAGTTCCTTCCTACACATGTTAAACATTGTGGTCCAGCTGTTGATAGCATAGGAAAGCCAAATGTGGAACAAGGAGAGCAACCTAAGAAGTGATGCTTTCAAGATCGTCAAGTTGTCCTAGAAATGTTTATTTCTCCCAACTGGTTATTTCTAATTTTGTTGAATCAATGCTGTATTGCATGTTATTTGTGACATATGATGGTGTTTCTTTTTTGTATCTTTCATAATGCAAGTTTCTGTTTTATTTTCCTGAGGCAGGGACGTGTCAGAATAAATGAGAACAGTAGACCAACAGTAAAGTGAGCAAAGGAATAGCAGGTGAAATTTAGCTTAGAGAAGTGAAAAGTGATGCACTTGGGAAGTTAAGGCAGAGATAGATACTTGATTTTTACAGGTGCCAGTGTTAATGGGGAGAAAGCAGGAGAATGGGGTTAGGAGGGACAGATAGATTAGCTATGATTGGAGGGCGGAGTAGACTTGATGGGCTGAATGACCTAGTTCTGCTCCTATCACTTAAGAACATGAATTTATGGTTAAACTATGGCAAGACGTACACTGTGAATGACGAAGCCCGGAACACACAGGACTCAACATGACTGAGAACGGTGATTTTGTTTCTCTTACCACAAACACAGCTTGACTTGCTGCGCATTTCTAGCATTCCCAAATTTCATTTTAATTAATTACCAAGTAAAGCACAAATTGCTAGTAAATCATACTGGTCGACAGGCAAATGTAACATTTGCAGCATATCCTATTGTTAAAGTTCACTCACAGGTCTTCCTGTAAAATTCTTCACCCTTGAGCCCCCTGTGGTGTTGTCTAATTGGTTAGAAAGAATTGAGTCACTCATGTTGTCTAGTTGGTGTCTTGTGCGTGCGTCCCTGAAGCTGTGGAGAGGCAGTCCCACACAAATCCATATTAAATGGTTGCCTGGTGAGCAGCACCTTGTGTGATGCAGCACAGTGGAGATGAGAGAGATTGAGATTTATACAAAAAAATTCTAGCCAAATCAGGTGGGCTTTTACCATTGCTGCCACGGAATAATGCTGTGATTTGAAGTGTTTACGTTTGCAGTACTGCAAGATGCAGTATTGTCGGTGGTTTGACGATGATTTAAATCCACTATTTATTTCTTGGCGTTTCTGTGAATAATCATAGGTATTGATGAGATTGTTAATTATTGTTTGTTTCAATAATTATTGATTTTGTTTCAATTTCAGCTTTTCCTATTCCAGGAAATGGACAAATGGTGGAGTGTCCCCTGGGTTACAAGCAGGTTAATGCCACGCATTGTCAGGGTAAGTGTGTTAAAATATCCCCAATTAACAGATTTCACGGGTGTGTCTTGTAAATGATAAATGCTGTTTGAAATGCTTTTTTTACATGGGAGGCCCTCAGTTCAACCTCACGTTAAATATGTAAGAGGAAGGAGAACAAGTCAGTTTTGTATGTAACTGACACAAAAAGATGATGTCCATCAAGTAACCCAGACACTGATGCATACGGTTGCTGCCAAATCACTTGACACCATTACACCATGCAGGGTTTCATAGAAACATGAAGCATACAACAGATTTAAAGTGTATTATCTTTTAACCGACAGGGTCTGTTTAACAATTGCATTCATTTTATACCAAAGTGCCTCCTAGAACAAACCCGTTCCAATTTTATCTTCACTTCTCTTTTATTATGCAGCATCTGTGGCCGCTCTATAATATTACAGGGTGAAGAATGCATTATGTAATAACTTTCAACAATCTCTTTCGCTTCTTTCCCCATCGATCCGCCATATAAAGTTAAAAAAATAGTCGATGAGGGATGATTGCATTTTAATTACATTTTAGCGGTAAAGTCCATATATTCAAAGGGTTGTTTAATATTACAGAGGTTTCAATTATTTTTGTTAACCATAATATTTTGAGGTCTGACCCGCTGAGTTCCTCTAGCACTTTATTTCATACAGCGCTCTGCATAATGTTTGGGACAAAGACCCATCATTTATTTATTTGTCTCTGTACTCCACAAATTGAGATTTGTAATAGAAAAAAATCACATGCAGTTAAAGTGTACATTGTCAGATTTTATTAAAGGGTATTTATACATTTGGTTTCACCATGTAGAAATTACAGCTGTGTTTATACATAATCCCTCCATTTCAGGGCACCATAATGTTTGGGACACATGGCTTCACAGGCGTTTGTAATTGCTCAGGTGTGTTTAATTGCCTTCTTAATGCAGGTATCAGAGAGCTCTGAGCACCTAGTCTTTCCTCCAGTCTTTCCATCACCTTTGGAACCTTTTATTGCTGTTTATCAACATGAGGACCAAAGTTGTGCCAATGAAAGTCAAATAAGCCTTTATGAGACTGAGAAACAAGAATAAAACTGTTAGAAACATCAGCCAAGCCTTAGGCTTAAGGGCCTGCCCCACTTGGGCGTCATTTGTGAGTCACGCAGGTGGCGCGCAAGGATTTTGAGCATCCCAAAATCCTAGGGTGCCACGCGCTACCGTGCATCACTGCATACGCCATCACGCCTCACCATGCGCCATGCACGAGTCACGACGCGCCAACCAATTTTTAGGATGTTGCGTAAATGACGCGTAAATGACGCCCAAGTGGGACGGGCCCTTTACCAAAATCAGCTGTTTGGAATATCATTAAGAAGAAAGAGAGCACTGGTGAGCTTACTAATCGCAAAGGGACTGGCAGGCCAAGGAAGACCTCCACAGCTGATGACAGAAGAACTCTCTCTGTAATAAAGAAAACACCCCCCAAACACATGTCCGACAGATCAGAAACACTCTTTAGGAGTTGGGTGTAGATTTGTCAATGACCACTGTCCGGAGAAGACTTCATGAACAGAAATACAGAGGCTACATTGAAGGATGCAAACCACTGGTTAGCCACAAAAATAGGATGGCCAGGTTACAGTTTGCCAAAAAGTACTTAAAAGAGCAACCACAGTTCTGGAAAAAGGTCTTGTGGACAGATGAGACAAAGATAGAAACATAGAAAATAGGTGCAGGAGTAGGCCATTCGGCCCTTCGAGCCTGCACCGCCATTCGATATGATCATGGCTGATCATCCAACTCAGTATCCCATCCCTGCCTTCTCTCCATACCCCCTGATCCCTTTAGCCACAAGGGCCACATCTAACTCCCTCTTAAATATAGCTTTTTTAATAAAAACTTTTGCAGTCAGTTTTTATGTTCCCTGCCAGTTTTCTTTCATAATTTATTTTCCCTTTCCTAATTAAGCCTTTTGTCCTGGACTCTGAATTTCTCCCAGTCCTCTGGTAGGCTGCTTCTTCTGGCTAATTTGTACGCTTCATCTTTTGTTTTGATACTATCCCTGATTTCCCTTGTTATCCACGGATGCACCACCTTCCCTGATTTATTCTTTTGCCAAACTGGGATGAACACTTGTTGTAGTTCATCCATGCAGTTTTTTTAAACTTATTAGTTTTAGATTAACTTATATCAGAGTGATGGCAAGAGCAAAGTATGGAGGAGAGAAGGAACTGCCCAAGATCCAAAGCATACCACCTCATCTGTGAAACACAGTGGTGTTATAGCCTGGGCATATATGGCTGCTGAAGGTACTGGCTCACTTATCTTCATTGATGATGCAACTGCTGATGGTGGTAGCATAATGAATTCTGAAGGGTAGATACACATCCTACCTCTTCAAGTTCAAACAAATGCCTCAAAACTCATTAGCCGGCAGTTCATTCTACAGCAAGACAATGATCCCAAACATACTGCTAAAGCAACAAATGAGTTTTTCAAAGCTAAAAGATGATCAATTCTTGAGTGGCCGTCAATCACCTGATCTGAACACAATTGAGCATGCCTTTTATATGCTGAAGAGAAAATGAAGGGGACTAACCCCCATAACAAACATAAGCTAAAGATGGCTGCACTACAGGCCTGACGGAGCATCACCAGAGCAGACATCCAGCAACTGGTGTTGTCCATGAAGCACATACTTCAAGCAGTCATTGCATGCAAAGGATATGCAAGAAAATACTAAACATGACTACTCTCATTTGCATGACATTGCTGTGTCCCAAACATTATGGTGCCCTGAAATGGGGGGACTATGTATAAACACTGCTGTAATTTCTACATGGCAAAACCAAAATGTATAAAAATGGCCTTTATTAAAATCTGACAATGTGCACTTTAACCACATGTGATTTGTTTCTATTACAAATCTCAAATTGTGGAGTCCAGAGGCAAATAAATAAATAAATGATGGGTCTTTGTTCCAAACATTATGGAGGGCACTGTATTTAGAGAATTGTTCACATTATTTAAATATACGGTAACATCAACTTGGGAGATATTTAAAATACGAGGTGACACTCTAACTTTCTGTTCTTTTTCATGGCCTTTTCAGCATTTTCCAACTGCAAAAAATATGTTAGGGCAGTCAGGTAAAAGAACATCAAATATAGACTGCAAAAACAATTTGTTAGGTTGCAGTTATTGGCATTGGTATTGGTTTATTATTGTCAAGTGTACCGAGATGAATGCTTTGTTTGCATGCTATCCAGATAACTCAAACATACATGAGTACAATTGAGCCATGCACAAAGACAACAGGTAGTACAAAGATAAAAATATCAAAATGCCAAATATCGTGTTGCAGATAATAATGTTACAGTTGCAGAGAAAGTGCAGTTAGTAAGAAAAGCAAAGTCTGCAGCGAGGTAGGTTGGAAGATCTACAATTTAGCTTATGGGCTGGTGCTGTTACAGTGGATTGAATCGTCTCCTTCTAAACAGCCATTCCTTAATTTGCTAAAGATTTGCATTCCTGGAAAATACTTTATGCTAAATTTTGTAAATTGTAAAGGCTGGACAGAATGTATTGCGGGAAAATTGGCACAGCGTATTCCCAAGAATGGCAAGGGGAGTATTAACCATTATTGCAAAAAATATCCTCATTAATTTGAGGTATGTACCCCAACGAGGGGCTACCAGGGCACTTCAAATCCATAGGTCATCCATATAAAACATTCACTAAAGAACCATTCGGTTGTTTTCTATGGAATGTCATGGTTTGAGGGGAGATCTGGTAGAAATTTATAAAATTGTGAGAGGTGTAGATGGGGTAGACAGTCAAAACCTTTCTCCCAGGGTGCAAATGCCAAGGCTAGAAAGCAGAGCTTTGAGGTATTCATGGAGAAAATTTAAAGGAGATGTGCATGTTTTTATACAGAGAGTGATGGGTGCCTGGATCATGCAGTCAGAAGTGGAAGCAAATATGATAGGGGCAGCACGGTGGCGCAGCACTAGAGTTGCTAGCTTGCAGTGCCAGAGACCAAGTTTCCTGACCATGACCATGAGTGCTGTCTATACTGAGTTTGTACGTTCTCCCTGTGACTGCGTAGGTTTTCTTCGGGTGCTCTGGTGTCTGCCCACATTCCAAAGACGTACAGGATTGTAGGTTATTTGGCTTTGGTAAAATTGTAAATTGTCTCTATGTGTTAGATAGTGTTTGTGTGCGGGGAAGGTCCTGTTTCCGTGCTGTATCTCTAAACTAAACTCAAAGATAGAGGCTTCTAAGATGCAGGGATATGGATTGTATGCAGGCAGAGGAGATGAACTTGGCATTAATTTTGGCACATGCTTTGTAGGCCGATGGACCAGTTCTTATCCTGTACCGTTCTATGCTTTTATATTCTCAGGACAGAGGATTACGTGCTTCTTCCCCAGGTGTGGTCCGCAATTTGGCCTTTGGTGGCATTCATTCAATGAAACTTTTTTACACTTTATGCTAAAGATGCCATCAGGCTGGTTGGCTTTCAGCACTGAGTGCAGTGGTGTGCATTTTACTGAGAGAGGTTCTGTGTGTGGTTTCACAAAAATGCAGAACCATGCCACATTAAGCCGGCCATGTAGAAAGTGCTCTCTAATTTTAGCATGCCACAGCTGTTTTAATTTTTGATTACCTCACCACTGGACGCATCCAGTAAGTAATCTGGCTTAATGATCTGATTTGGACCCTTCATGCAAAAAGAGGTTGATTTTCCTTGGGGGCCTTGGAGCAGGCCTTGGAAATAGCATGAGGAAGACAGCCACTTGGCTGGATTGTCTGCTGTTAAGGGAGTGCTGCCATTTCCTTTCCATATGTTGCTCCAGGTAGCCAAGGAAACAATCATTTCTAAAGTTCAATCCTTCCTGCCTAATATTGCTCCGAGCATAACAGCAGAATCTACTCGCAATAGATCCCTACGACAGAAGCCATTAGTCATATCTTGGTGTATTGATGTGGCTGTGTCAAGATGTCAGTTTTGTTTTCTAATAAATTGCCTAGGGTTCCTAAACTGGATGATCTTCACTTGGCAATGGAGCAATGCATGAAGCGGCTATGAATTCAGGGCAAGGTGGAGTCACTGATTAAGGTGGCCTATGGCTCTGTGACCAGACTGGTTCAGAGCACAGATGGACTTTCACAGTCAGCACATCAGCAGATAGGGAAAAATTAAAATTGCCGTCAAATGGTTTTACTGCAATCCTTGTGTAGGAAGGAACTGCAGATGCTGGTATAAACCGAAGATAGACACAAAATGCTGGAGTAACTCAGCGGGACAGGTACCCAGAAGGAATGGGTGACGTTTCGGGTCAAGTCTGAAGAAGGGTCTCGACCCGAAACGTCACCCACTCCTTCTCTCCAGAGATGCCGCCTGTCCCTCTGAGTTACTCCAGCATTTTGTGTGTATTTTACTGCAGTCCTTAACAGATTACTTCTATTGGGTGAGATGATGAAATAAGAATGGGAAAAACTTTCCAAACTACTAAGATGAAAGAATGCAGCTCTCAATTAAGGTTGTATCTTTGGGATGTTCTTCCCTGAAAGAGAGGGATTAGAATTGATTTGTTAGCAGAATGATTATGTAATTTGAGGAATAATCCAGATGTCTGGACAAGTAATTTGGAGCTGTTGGATGAAATTTCATTACTGGGCCTAAAATTCAATAAATTAAATAACTCTAGAATAAGACGCTTTAAGAATAATGTTGGAACTACAGAAGTGTTGCGAAACATTGAGTTTACTAGATTCCACTTTAGAAGGAAATTGGACAAGTCTGTCTCATATACAGTATGATCTATTGTGATTTATCCTTAATGACTCTGTGAAATAATCTAGTAAACCAAATGGAATTAGGATGATTACTAGCAGTTGAGAAAGGACACACCAATGACTACAGTCTGTGATTGAATAAAAGAAAAATTGTTAAGCGTAGATGCAGAGAAGCTAATTCCACTTGTGGGTTGGTGTAAAAGATGTTCCGGGGTAATTACCAGCTCATTACAGCAGAGTATTAGCTAATTGGGAACTTTATGATGTTCAAAGGCATTTTGGGGTTACCTACACCAGAAGTGATTAAAGTGTTTAAAGTTAGTATTATTAGGGAGAAAATGGGGTAAAATCAGAGAAGTTATGAAGATAGACACAAAATGCTGGAGTAGCTCAGCGGGACAGGCAGCATTATGATGTTTCAGGTCGAGACCCTTCTTCAGACTGAGACCTTCCTTCAGTCTGAAGAAGAGTCTCGATCCGAAACGTCACCCAATCCTTCTATCGAGAGATGCTGCTTATCCCGCTGTGTTACTCCAGCATTTTGTGTCTATCTTCAGTGTAAACCAGCACTACAGTTCCTTCCTACACAAAAAAGTAATGAGATGAGATGCACTCATTATAGAACAGGTTGGACTGCTTGGTCTCTACCCACGACCAGATTATGTGTAACGCGTGGCAGGCAGAATTAGGGATGAATCGAGATCCATAGAGTGATCCAACCAAATCGGTCGCCATCTCGGGAGGAGAGAATGAATTAAAAGTTCAGCACATATATCCACAACTCCCTCTTGGTTTCCATGGCAACTTTATTTTTAGATTCTGCTTTATGCGGAGACTCCTTAGCTGTGCTCGGCATGTCTCTGCCTGTCGATAAAGCAACACGTCCTCTCTTCCCATCTCTTGCTTCAGACTGAGGTGAAGAAAGAATAAAGCGTTGAGTTGTCAAACCTGGAATCCCTGGGACAGCCTGTGGTAGTGAGTCAAGCCCGGGTTTGTTTCCTCCTGCTAAAGTCGCCATGTGCTTAACATTCCAGGGCACCCACTTCTATGTATTGTGAAAATTAGGCTAGTAAAATTACAGTTAATTAATTCTGCACATTCGTTAAACAAAACCATAAATACTCAAAGAACTGTGTGTAAATGATAAGCAATAGACCTACTTTCTATTTTAACTGAAGTTTTACATAATTTGTGACCATTGGGATAATGATTAGAATGCTTCATTGCCAGCATCAGTCCCATTCAGTCAGCATTTCTACAAAAGAAGCTGAACAAAAGAACTGTGCAGCTACTTGTGCTGCTGCCTCACAAAGCCCGATCGCGAGGTCAGGATTCTGACCTCGGGTGCTGTCTATGTGGAGTTTGCATGTTCACCCTGTGACCGAGTGGGTTTCCTCGGGCTGCTCTGGTTTTCTCAAACATCCCAGACGTGCAGGTTTGTAGATTAATTAGCCTGTAAATTATTCCTTGTGTGTAGGAAGTGGAAGCGTAGGTGGGATGACTTGGCACTAGTGTGAACGGGTGATCCATGGCTGGCATGGACTTGGTGGGCCGATAATAGGGGAAAATAAATAAATCCTGAATTTAAATAAAATGTTTGTCTCTGTGATGGTGACCATGAAACTTTGGTTCACTCGTGTCCTTTGGGTAAGGAAATCTGCTATCCTTGCTCGATCTCTCTTTACTGCCGCCCCAGTTCAGAAGCCATCTGAGATGCACAACTGATAGTATTGGCAGCTGACGTTTGTGCTTATGTTGGTCAAAGTTGGGGATTCTTTGTAAATGCTGAAGCTAAAACGTTGCTGGTTATAAACAGATATGATTATTATATGATTACTCACATATCCTCCTATTGCGGCCTGTTCATTTATAATTTGTGCCACCAACTTGGAAACTTCAACTTATCCTCCTAACCTCCTTTGACAAGCAATTCACCAAATATGGCAAGCTCACAGTGTGAACGGGCCAGGCAATGTTGGTGTCAGTTGGGGGGTTCAGTAGATTGGCCTCATGATTTGGAAGGTGTTGATTCAAGTCCCATTCCAGATATTGCAACACAAAACTCTAGGCTGATAACCGAAACAGAATAGGGAGTGTTACTCCATTGAAGGTGCCGACGTCCACAGGGAAAGTTTAAAAAAATTGAGCCTGGTGTGAAAGGTGTTGTGGCTGTGTTTTGATGAGCAAGGCAATCCTAGAATTCTGTGTGGTTATTGTCCCCCAAGCAGCATTATTCTTTATAAGTGATTTGTTCATCTGTTACTGTGTTGAAATAGGCTGCTATATTCCCTATGTTACAACAGTGACAATGCATCGATGGTATCCTGAGCGAGACATGAACCACACTGCATACAGGCACCCCTTGACTTAGTTAATAGGAGAGTTATGTAAACTTGCATTTATGTAAACAGTTCACAGTAGGCGGTCTCGTTTCCTGAATGACCTGTATTATTTAATCGGGGGAATAGAGCGGGCTTCATGTCCGCTTCATAGATAGAGAAGTGTCACCTGGGCTCACTGCTCTTCCAGCCACACTGGGAAGGTGACTGAGAACGAGGGAAAACAACTTCTGACCAAGCCACGGACAACTTCCACAAGGTGCACCAGCGAGCCCTTCTGGTTGATGCGGCTGTTGCAGCTCACGTTGTAGTCCCTGGCGGACAGTGCTTTCTTCAAGCCAGTTTACTGTGTGACTCCCAAGCCCCACCAGCTCACCAGCTGCCGCTACTTGTTGGCGGCCCTCGCTTTGTCCGCTCCACCTCCACCACCACCTCCTTCTCCCCCATCTCCAACGTACTCCGAGGTGGAAGATGTTGGCCACTCCGGGGAAAGGGAGAAGGAGGAGGATGCAGCATTGGAGGGGGAGATATAAAAACAATGTTTAAGAAGCTTTAGACAAGTACATGAACAGACAGGGATTGGAAGTATATAGACCATGTGCAGGCAGATGGTATCATGGTTGGCACTGACATCGTGAACTGAAGGGTCTGTTCCTATTCCCATTCCTTCTCTCCAGAGATGCTGCCTATCCCGCTGAGTTACTCCAGCACTTTGTGTCAACCTATTCTCTACTATTCCATGTTCAATGTTAAGACGAAGATGTCTCCATCTGTGTCACCAGATAGTCACCAAATCATTGTAAAGGGACATCACATGTCATAATTCTAACGTTGTTCATTTTCAACTTTTCATTGGACTCCTTCGGGAAGAGAACCGAGGAATTTCACTGTTGTAAATATTTCTCATATTTTAATGTGAGATTTGGTCCATCAAGTCTATGGCAGCTCTCAGTGCATCCCATCACTACCAATTTTCCACCCCCCTGTTGTTTGCTGTCACTTGTTCTTTTGTTTCATATTTGGAGATAAGTCTTTGAGTGTTCTTAAGAAATGAGCTGGGTGAAGATATTGTCTGGAGAGTGGACCACATTGGACATGTTTTGAGCTTACCTTGAATGCTCCAGGGAAGGGAAACTGATGACATAACTAAATGTGGGGCCTTTGAGAGCTCCTGAAGCATGCCAAACTTCTGGGAGAAGTTTCTTAACAAAAACACAGTTCTTAATGCAGCATAGCTTGTGTGGTTTTAAATGAGGAAAAATAATTGTAGATACTGAAGGTTGGAAACTCGGTTAGGGCCTGGAATAGGACCAACGAGAGTATAAGGGTGGAGATTGTTTTAATCATTATAAATGTGGATTATATTTTACATCACCATTTTGTGCAATGCAGTTTGAATAAGAACCTAAATAAAATGCATCTTATGAATTTTATTTGATTGAAAATTTTATTTGCATATTCATTCTCTATGATGTCTGCAATTGTGTTCAGCATTCTGTGATCAGACTTTAATCCAGACAATCTGTGTTGAAACATGCTGTGGGGGCCCACAAGGCACCTGCAGTGATTATGAGATTTATTAGGAGAAACAAAGAACTGCAGATGCTGGTTTATACCAAAGATACAGAAAAAGTGCTGGAGTAACTCAGTGGGTCAGGCAGCATCTCTGGAGAAAAAAGGAGAGGTGACGTTTTGGGTTGAGACTGAAGGGAGGGGAGTTATAGTAGAAGTTACTTAAAATGAGAGAATGCAACGTTGATACATAGATACATAGAAAATAGGTGCAGGAGTAGGCCATTCGGCCCTTCGAGCCTGCACCGCCATTCAAGATGATCATGGCTGATCATCCAACTCAGTATCCCGTACCTGCCTTCTCTCCATACCCCCTGATCCCTTTAGCCACAAGGGCCACATCTAACTCCCTCTTAAATATAGCCAATGAACTGGCCTCAACTACCCTCTGTGGCAGAGAGTTCCAGAGATTCACCACTCTCTGTGTGAAAAAGTTTCTTCTCATCTCGGTCCTAAAGGATTTCCCCCTTATCCTTAAGCTGTGACCCCTTGTCCTGGACTTCCCCAACATCGGGAACAATCTTCCTGCATCTAGCCTGTCCAACCCCATAAGAATTTTGTACGTTTCTATAAGATCCCCTCTCAATCTCCTAAATTCTAGTGAGTATAAGCCAAGTCTATCCAGTCTTTCTTCATATGCCACAGGGTTGTAAGATACCCAAGCGAATGTGAGGCGCTGTTTCTCCGATTTGCGTGTGGTCTTACTCTAGCAATGGAGGAGGCCCAGGACAGAAAGGTCAGTACGGGAAGGGGAAGGGGAGTTGAAATGGCAACTGGGAGATCCTGTAGGCCGACGCAAACCAAGCGTAAGTGTTCAACGTAACAGTTGCTGGGTCTACGTGTGGTCTCGCCGATGTACAGGAGCCCCCTTTGGGAACATCAGATGCAGTTTGATGAGGTTAGAGGAGGTACATATGAACTTTGATCCCACCTGAATGGAAATTTGGGGTGCCTTGATGGAGTCGAGGGAGGAGGTATAAGAATAAGCGTTGCATCTCCTGCGGTTGCAGGGGAAACTACCTGGGGAGGGGGTGGTTAGGGTGGGAAAGGATGAGTGAACAAGGGAGTTGCGGAGGAACGGTCTCTGCGGAAGGCAGAAAGGGGTGGAGAAGGAAGGTGATTATTGGTGGGATCCCATTGGAGGTGGCAAAAATATCAGAGGATAATGTGTTGGATGCGGAGGATGATGGGGTGAAAGGTGAGGACCAGGGGAACTCTATCCTTCTTGTGTCTGGGGGGAGAGGAAGCGAGAGCAGAACTACAGTACACTAACAAGATAGGGTCCCATCTAGGACAGAAGAGGGGAACCCATGTTCCCTGAAGAATGAGGACATCTATGATGTCCTAATATGGAACACCTCATCTTGGGAGCAGATGTGGCAGAGACAGATATACCGAGAGTAAAGAATAGCATCTTCGCAAGAGGCAGGATGGGAAGAAGAGGAGTGCAGATAACTGTGGGAGTAGGTAGGCTTGTAATAGATAGGGGTCCTTGTTCATCAGTCAATGAAAGTAAGCATTCAGGTACAGCAGGCAGTGATGAAAGCGAATGGCATGTTGGCCTTCATAACAAGAGGAGTTGAATATAGGAGCAAAGAGGTTCTTCTGCAGTTGTATAGGACCCTAGTGAGACCACACCTGGAGTATTGTGTGAGTTTTGGTCCCCTCATTTGAGGAAGGACATTCTTGCTATTGAGGGAGTGCAGCATAGGTTTACAAGGTTAATTCTCGGGATGGCAGGATTGTTGTATGCAGAGAGAATGGAGCGGCTGGGCTTGTATACTCTGGAATTTAGATAGATGAGAGGAGATCTTATTGAAGCATATAAGATTATTAAGGGTTTGGACATGCTAGAGGCGGGAAACATGTTCCCGATGTTGGGGAGTCCAGAACCAGGGGCCACAGTTTAAGAATAAGGGGTAAGCCATTTAGAATGGAGATGTTCCACTTGTTCCACACAGAGAGTAGTGAGTCTGTGGAATTCTCTGCCTCAGAGGGCGGTGGAGGCCGGTTCTTTGGATACTTTCAAGAGAGAGCTAGGTAGGGCTCTTATAGATAGCGGTCAGGAGATATGGGGACAAGGCAGGAACGGGGTACTGATTGGGAATGATCAGCCATGATCACATTGAATGGCGGTGCTGGCCCGAAGTGCCGAATAGCCTACTCATGCACTATTGTGTATTGTGTATGTCCGTCAAGTCTATTCTCCTGTGATGGAGAAAGGGATTAGAGATGTCCGAGACAGTCCAGTTGAACTTGAGGGCACGGTGGAAGTTAGTGGTGGTTAATAAAGCCCATGTGTTCTACACGGGCGCAGGAGGTAGCCCTGATGAAGTGGAATTAATGAATAGGGCCAATGTGTGCCTGAAATAAAGACTGCTCGACGTAACCGACAAAAGGACAGGCATAGCTGGGGCCAATGTGAGTGTCCATAGCTACATTTCTAATTAGGGGAAAGTGGGAGGAATCAAACGAGAATTTGTTGATGGTGAGGACAAGTTCTAGGTGGAGGAGAGTGTTAGTAGAGGGAAATTGTTGTTCCCGATGTGGGCTCCTGTACATCGGCCAGACCAAACATAGACTGAATGCTGCGTTTGGTCCGTCAAGGCCTACGGAATGTCCCGGTTTCCATCCATTTCAACTCCCCTTCCCATTCCCACACTGACCTTTCTGTCTTGGGCCTCCTCCATTGCCAGAGTGAGGCCACAAGCAAATTGACGGAACAGCGCCCCATGTACTACTTGGGTAGCGTACAATGCAGATGTATAAATTCTCTAATTTTAAGTAACCCTCCCCTCCCCTCTCCCATGGTGCCCGTCCTCCACCCTAGTTGTTTTACAGTTGCACAATTCATCACATTGTGTCCCTCTCGAGATCACACCTTCCCTGGCCAACAATGGGCCTGCCAGGGTTCCACCCAGCCTCAGGTTATTTGTTTCCAGCCCTGATCGGTCCTGGACTTTTCTCGACTACAGCTCTTCAACCCCCACCCCATACTTTCAGTCTGAAGGGTCCCGACCCGAAAAGTCACCTATCCTTTTTCTCCAGAGATGCTGCCTTGCCCACTAAGTTATTCCAGCATGTCAATCCATGGATGATGCACTGCTTATTGTTGGTGGTTAGCATTTAAAAAAAAAAAATGACATCCAGAGACATTTAAAAACACTTAAGGACATCAGAATTGCAATCAACAATTTAAACAAAAGTCTGATTATTTTAATATAGTAAAGTTAACCAAAATATAAAAACACTTTTTAAATAAAGCAATATAATTATGGAATCATAGAGTTGTAAGCACAGAAACGGGCTCTTTGCCCTCCACTCTCCAGGACGATGCCATTTGTACCTATCTGCATGAATCCCATTTATCTATTAGTTTGCATAGTTTTTGGTGTAATTAAATGGCATGATTGTCCATCCTGGATGCCCGTTTATGCACTCTTTCTTGCTTATAGATATAAACGAATGCCAGCTCCAAGGTGTGTGCCCACATGGAGATTGTTTGAATACCCCAGGCAGCTACAGGTGCACATGCAAACCCGGGTTTGTTCCTGCTTCTTCACACACTGCCTGTGTCCGTAAGTACTGGTTATGGAGGATTGTATTTTAAATTTGATCCAAGCTCTTCAAAACTCTGCTTATCAAACTTGGGTTTGAGTAATTTCTAAAACATGACTTGTTTTTTCCCTTGCAATCTCATGCCAAGAGTTTCCAGATGATGTGTGATCCATTCATGAAAGACAACTGCACAGTAACTGAGAGGTCATCTTACAAACTAACAGTTTGGTGGGATCATGAGAGTTGTCCAGCAGGGAGGGAAGGGGAGAGATTCTATTTGGGTCGGGATGAAGGACATTATTATTGGACATGAAGTAAGGGGATGAATGCATATCAAACAGTATTTATGCTGTCATCCTTGTCAAAGTCTTGCCCAACTCAAATTTCATACCATCTCCATTACTGTAATGGGTACCAGCATGTTACAGTGCTGTGCTATGCTTCCTGTCCCATACTTATGTTCAACAGAAAATGTTTCTGCACAATTTTACAGGTTGTGAATAAACCTGTAAAATTGGATTTTTACATTTTGGACTAAAAACCTGTTTTTAAGAAATTACATATCACAAGATTTCACACTGAACTATAGTTCATGAGGAGGCCATTTGGCCAATTGATTTCATACTGGTCAGCACTCGGCCCTTCCAGTATATTTCAAATAGTCATGCACGTGGTAGAACTGCTACCTCACTGCACCAGAGATCTGGGTTTGATCCTCACCTTGGGTGCTGTCTGTGTGGAGTGTGCACATACTCCTTGTCATCACTTGGGTTTCCTTTGGATGCTCCGATTTCCTCCCACATCCTAAAGTCATGTGGATTTGCATGGTAAAGTAGCTTCTGTAAATTGCTTCAAGTGTTTTGGGAGTGAATGTAAAAGTGGGTTAATGTAGAACTAGTGTGAACGGGCGATTGATACTTGGCAGTGCATAAGGGCCTGTTTCCATGATATATATTTCAACCAATTCAATCAATAAAACTTGCCCCAACACTTACCATGCTGTGAGGAAAGAAATTAATGCCTCGACATCCCTCTAATCCCATAAATCTATGTTCCTTGTTATTAGTCTTGCAGCTAATGGAAAATAGTATTTTCTGTTCACCATGTCTAGTCCTCTCAATTTTATATGCCTCAATTAAATCTCTCCTTAGCCTCCTCTGTTGCGAAGAAAGTGATTTGAGCCAAGTAAGTCTTAGCTCATAACTAAAATGATCTATCTCTGACAAAGTCCTCATAAATTTCCTCTGTACACTATCCAGTGCTACCACATCCTTCCTGTCATGTGGTGAACAGTATTCCAGCTTTATACACTTCTATCATGACCTCCCTGGCCTCGTACCATGTACGTTAGCCACTGAAGGAAAGTATTTCACATGCTTTCTTGACCACTTTACCTCCCAGTCCTGCATCCTTCAGAGGGCTGTGGGTAATGTGTCCAAGATTCCTCTGTACCTCTACACTTATTAATATCCGACCATTTAAAATGCATTACCACATCTCATTTATCTCTTCAAAAGCATTACCTCATTCTTCTCTGGATTGCTTTTCTGGCCAGCGAACCAGGTTATTACCTTCCTGCAGCCTACAGGTTTCTTCCACATAAACACACCAGGCAACCAATTATTGGATCATTTCTAAACGCACTCTATTTAAAATAAAGTCATAGAGTCATACAGCGTGGAAACAGGCCCTTCGGACCAACGTGCCCATTCTACACTAGTCCCACCTGCTTACGTTTGGCCCATATCCCTCTAAACCTATCCTATCCATATACCTATCTAAATGCTTCTTAAACGTTCCAACAGCACTTGCCTGAACTACCTCCTCCGGAAGCTTGTTCCATACATGCACCACTCTTTATGTAAAAAAGTTACGCCTTCAGGTTCCTATTAAATCTTTCCCCCCTCACTTAGCCTATTCTTGATTCCCCTACTCTGGGCAAAAGTAGTTTTTTTCCCGATCTTTTCCTCTCATGATTTTGTACACCTCTATAAGATAAGGCCTCATCCTCCTCGCTCTAAGGAATAAAGTCCTTGCCTGCTCAGCCGCTCCCTATAGCTCAGGCGTTCGAATCTTGACAATATCCTTGTAAATGTTCTCTTTCCAGCTTCACAACATCTTTCTGTCACCAGATTATGAGGTTATCAATTCCCTTCCGGTACTCTGTCTTGTCATTATTCGATACCGGCCCACTACAGTGGTGTTGTCTCCGAATTTGTAAATGGAGTTGGATTTGTATGTGGCTGTTCAGTTGTGGGTGAATAATGAATAAAGAAGGGGGCTGCAAAGGCATCCTTGTGGAGCCCCAGTGGAGGATTATCATAGAGGATGATTTGTCACTTATCCTCACTGATTGTGGTCTGTTGATCAGGAAGTTGAGCATCCAGTTGCAGAGATGAGTGCTGATTCCAAATTCCACGATTTTCGCGATGTGCTTGGATGGGATGATGGTACTGAAAGCAGACCTGTAATCCATGAATAGAAGTCTAAAGTAGGGGTCTCTCTAATCTAGGTTTCCAGGAATGAGTAGGGCCAGGGAGATGGCATATGTCGTGAACCTGTTGTGCCGGTAGGCGAACTGCAATGGGTCAAGGTTGCTTGGTAGACTGCATTCAATAACCAGCCTTTCCAAGCATTTCATGATGGTGGATGTCACCACAGGACGGTAGTCGTTAATGAACGAATGAATAAGTTTATTGGCCAAGTATGTATACATACAAGGAATTTACCTTGGTACTCAGCTCGCAAGTAACAACACGACATACAGTAAACAATTAAGATTAAAACATAAAACATTAAAATATTAAGAATGAAATATTATAGTTTAAACATGTGAATGAAATAATATACCAGAGCAAAAGGAGGCTACAGACTTTTGGTTATTGAGTAGAGCTACTACTCATGTAAAAAAGCTGTTTTATGTCTGGCAGTGGCACCTTTGACAGTCCGGAGTCGCCTTCCAGAGGAAAGTGCTTCAAAGAGTTTGTGGCCAGGGTTAGAGGGGTTAGAGATGATCTTACCTGCTCGTTTCCTGGCCCTTGCAGTGTACAGTTCGTCAATGGGGGAAGGTTGCAGCCAACAACCTTCTCAGCTGATCGAATGATTCGCTGCAGCCTCCAGATGTCGTGCTTGGTGGCTGAGTCAAACCAGACCATGATGGAGAAGGTGAGGACAGACTCTTCGATGGCAGTATAGAATTGCCTGTGGCAGATTGCCTGTGGCAGATTGTGCTTCCTCAGCTGCCGCAGGAAGTACATCCTCTGGCATGAGATCTTACTTTGCTTTAGCAAAGTGGTCTTCTTGAACCAGGCGGGTATCTCAGAACAGAGTAGGGAGAGATGAAAGATGTCCAAACACACCCGCTAGTTGGTCCATGCAGTTACTAAGGATGCGGCCAGGGGCACCGTCTGGGCCAATTGCTTTAATTGGGTTCACCTTCAGGAAGGCCGATTTAACTTCTGCGACAGTGACATTGGTAAGTGGCGTACTCGAGTCTGATGGGACCGGTGCCATTGCCCCTTGGGCCTTCTGCTCAAAGTGAGAATAGAATGCATTAAGTTCATCAGGTAGGGCCAGTTATAGTATTCAGACCTTGCCACAGTCTGTGGGTGTGCAAGTGATTATACTGCGACGCAAGTTTGTTCTGGTCTTGTCTCTTGGCATTCTTGATGGCTTTGCGAAGATCATAGCGAGTATTCTTGTCCTGCTCGGGATCACTTGACTTGTATGCAGCGGACCTGGCCATCACTTACGATTGCACCTCACGGTTCATCCATGGTTTCCGGTTGAGGAACACTTGGATTGTTTTCTTCGGCAAGCACTCCTCTAGGCACTTGCTGATGATGTCGGCCGCAGTGGTGTGACTACGCAGAAAGCGGAGCAAGGAAAGTCAGACCAGTCCACTGACTCAAAGCAGCGCACAGGATGTTATCCGTGTCCCACAACCAGTATTGAACAACTCACTGTACAAGATTTGGTAATTTTCAATAAACTATGTATTTTTCTGTTCCACTTTTTCCCACTTGCTATTGGGGAGGGGGTAGAATTATCCCATTAGAATGCTTGCACCTTTCTTATTTCTAAGCTCCACCTATACCACCTCAGTGGTCGAACTCTCCAGTATGTCCTCGCTGAGTGCCGCCATGACTGAATCCCTGATCACTATCTCACCTCCTCCACCTCTTTTGCCTCCCTCTTGATCATATCAGAAACATCGAAACCCTGGAACATTAAGCTGCTACTCACGTCCCACCCGCACCTACGTTCCCACAATATCATTGGCCTAAGCATCAATCCAGGCTCTTTCTCCACAATGCTCCTTGCATTGAAATAAACACCTGCACATCAGAGCGCCTACATTCCTTCACCTCTCCCTGCATGTCGTTATAGCTCTAACATCACAACATCCACATCTTGGGCTCATCTGTCTTACCTGTCAGGTTTCTTGCATTAAAATATATGTCGTTTAGCCATTCACCACACACAGAGAGTGGTGAATCTCTGGAATTCTCTGCCACAGAAGGCAGTTGAGGCCAGTTCATTGGCTATATTTAAGAGGGAGTTAGATGTGGCCCTTGTGGCTAAAGGGATCAGGGGGTTTGGAGAGAAGGCAGGTACAGGATCATATTGAATGGCGGTACAGGCTCGAAGGGCCGAATGGCCTACTCCTGCACCTATTTTCTATGTTTCCATGATATGGGGAGAAGGCAGGCACGGGTTATTGATAGGGAACGATCAGCCATGATCACAATGAATGGCGGTGCTGGCTCGAAGGGCTGAATGGCCTCCTCCTGCACCTATTTTCTATGTTTCAAGCCTTCCACGCTCACTGTACTGCCCAACCTGTACTTTCCTCAACTTTTCCAGCTGATGCGCTACTATGGGTTGCACCTTCTTTGGCAATCTTTATTAGCATCATAAGCAACACGGGGGGAGCCTATGTAAGGTAACGTCCCTTCATTTAGAGTCATACGGGTGTGGAAACAAGCCCTTCGGCCCAATTTTCCCACACCAACCAACATGCCCCATCTAAACTAATCCCATCTACCTGCATTTAGACCATATCTCTCTAAACTTATCCTATCCATGTACCTGTCTAAATGCTTCTTAAATATTGTGACTGTACCTGCCTCAACTACCTTCTCTGGTGTTCCATATACTTACCATCATTTCAGTAAAGAAATTGCCTCTCTGGTTCCTATTAAGTCTTTCCCCCCTCATCTAACTTTGCCCTATAGCTTGGGCCCTTGAGTTTTGGCAACATCTTTGTAAATCTTTTCTGCACCCTTTCCAGCTTAACAACATCTTTTCTCTAACGGTGACCAAACTGAACACAGTAACTGTGGCCTCACCAATGTCTTGTACTACTGCAACATTGAGGAAGTTTAAAATCAGTAATCTTTATTTCGCCAGGCGGGTGTGGTAAAGACTCTTACAGTATGTAGATACTGACTATACAGAATATCCACCCATAAAGGGGCAGTGATTAAGTACATGTATTTATACTCCAATAATCAGCGATTTAGCAATACCTTATCTACAGAGCATAGTACAGCCTCTTGCTTCTTAAGATTGACAGTTTCTTAAGACAACTTCTTAAGATTGACAGGTTCTTCCGAGAGAGGAAGGGTTAGCCATATATGGTTATATGAGAAGGCTATTTTTCTGCAGAACAAGCATTTTGTTTTTTTTCACTAAATGAGGCACATTATAATCTGATAGAGCAAGGGTAAGAGCCGAGAGTCTGAACATCCTCTAAATGTTTATATTATAGAGAAGACATTCATGAAGTTGTGCTTGTTATCTCGCTTGTGTTATTGGAAAAAGGCACATCAACATCTTTGTTAGCCTTGTTAGTTTAACAGGAGCAAGGGTAAGAGCTTTCTGCTGGCTTTGCAATTAATAAGAGAAAGGCAACAGCCTTCCTTAGTTTCAGCTGAATCCAATTTTGTAAAGTTTAAATCTTTTAAACTTCCTCATTAGGGTTAAGATTAACCACCCAACTTCTATACTCAATACTCATGAAGGACAATATGCCAAAAGCCTTTTGACTACCCTATCTACTTGTGAGGCCACTTTCAAGGAACATGTACCTGAACTTCTAGATCCCTCTGCTCTACAACACTCCCCAGAGCCCTACTGCTCACTGCAGGTCCTGCTCATATTAGACTTCCCAAAAAGCAACACCTCACATTTCTCTGTATTAAATTCCACCAACCATTCCTCAGTCCACCTGCACAACCATTCAAGTCAGCTAATTTTGACAGCCATCATGACTATCTACAAACCACCCACTTTAGTGTCATCTGCAAAATTGTTAACTAAGCCATGTACGTTCTCATCCAAATCGTTGATATAGATGATAAACAGCAAAGGTCCTAGCACCTAACCCTGGTGCACACCATCAGGATTGTAAAGGGTAAATGCACTCTTTTACCCGGAGCAGGGGAATCATGAACCTGAGGACATAGGTTGAAGTTGAGGTGGGAAAGATTTAATAGGATGTGAGGGCCAACCTTTTTTACATAAAGGGTGGAAGGTGTATGGAATAAGCTTCCGGAGAAGGTAGTTGAGGCAGGTACTATTACAACATTTCAGAAACATTTAGCGAGGTACATGGATAGGTTAAGTTTAGAGGGATATGGGCCAAACACAGGCATGTGTGACTAGTGTAGATGGGGCATGTTGGTCGGTTTTTCACGCTGTAAGACTATAATTCTATGTGAATGAATAAATCCTTACTACAGTTATGGAAGTGGCTCAAAACAACATCTCTGTATTTCCTGATGAATGCCATCTCATT
Organism: Amblyraja radiata; assembly: GCF_010909765.2. Classification (NCBI taxonomy): domain Eukaryota; kingdom Metazoa; phylum Chordata; class Chondrichthyes; order Rajiformes; family Rajidae; genus Amblyraja; species Amblyraja radiata. Next base: position 46,937,784 of record NC_045963.1, read on the forward strand.
TTAAGAAATCTTGACTTCCAAATAGAGACAAATAAAATGGAGACCAGTCTGATCTCTCTTCAAAGGATATGACATTTCCCTCTACATTCCCCTACTGTGCAGAAACTCATTCCAGGAGGAGTTCCCTGAAGTTACTGTCTGCCAAGCTGTTTTCTGGTGGGTCTGCCAGCTCTCCTGACTCCATGGCACATATGACTTACCTTTCCTCTCAAACTTCTTTGCTTTAAGTGTGTTATGTCAGTCTATATAATTGAAGTCCTTCATACACAGAACCCATCCTTCTAAATTTCTGCACCCTCAAATACACTGCCCAGAATTTGACACAATACCCTACTTGTAGCTGAACCAGTGCCTTTTGGAGGTTCACTATAACCTGTCCTGTCACACTCCATGCCTCTCAATATAAAATCATGGGTGCTCTATAGTTTTCAAAAAAAAATCACCCTCGAAAGGATTGTTTCTCTGTCCTTTCACTTCCTTTAGCTTTGCACCCTTTATACGATAAATAAAAGCCCAAAATGCTGGAACTATTCTGCAGTTCAGTCCAATCTGGACAGGGTAAGAAACAAATTAAATGTTTCAGGCTAATGACTCTACATCATAATGTTTATGGTGCTGGCTTTCCTTGTTCTACCAAAGTAGGTCTTTTTGCATTTCCCTGTGTGATTTTATCTATCATGTGTCCACCCCCATTACCAGACTGTCTAACTCCACCTGACAGCTATCATTGACTGCTCACTGCTTGTCACCCATTCTAGTCTTCTTCAGATGTTGCACACGAGTAAATAATAAATAATAAGAAAGTCAGTGGTTCCTGCACTGAACCTTGCGGAATGTCACTAATTCACTTCCTTCAGTTCAATAAACATCTCACCCGACAACTGCCCTTTTCCAGTGCCTCAGACAATTTCTATCTTTGATGCAATTCAATTCATTTTTTTCTGATAAAGTTATTACATGGCATTTTGACAAACATGTCTTGTGTA